>NW_024067398.1:0-37399 GCF_015039405.1 Cantharellus anzutake | reverse complement strand
TTCGCGAAGAAACAGGCTCATGTGGTAGCCTCGACCACTGGTGCGTTTTTCTGACAAGTCCGCGTCGGAAACATAGAAGCAGACATCAGATAGGAGAACATTAGACACTCACCTAGTATCACTGCTGACTCCGGTTCCAGCAATCCGGTTAAGTATAAAAAGTCCGATGATTGACGGAACTTGTAGCTGGCCAATCACTTCACAAATTGAGCCATGCAACTCGAAGGGAATTCTTACAAGATGTCTAAAGATACAATTTGGCATTAACCTTTCCCCGGGCTCAGGGAGCATTGTACCAACTTTGAGAGGCAAATTTAACACCAGCGGCCACTGAGACGACAACGCTATTATCTGGGAGCCCATCCATAAGGGAAGCTCTCCGACTCTCATACTCCTGCGTGCTAATTCCCGGAGTTATCTCATTTGGCTTCAGAAGGTGGGGATGGGCTGTCCATATCGCGGGTCAACTGAGTAAAAATCCCGGAGGTGTTTTACTCACTGAAAGCCGTTGGCTGCCCATAGCGTCGGGGAGTATTGAGAGACATCAGGTGCATAGACCGACACAACGGCATGGTGGCACAGCTTAAGAAAGCGCGTCGCCGCACCACTGGAGAGATGTGGAAGCTCATCAACTGAATACAGCTGAAATAAGGAAAGCAATTCGGCCAACTCCGCACCCCAATATGGATAAATATCACCTGACCTGAATCATGAGCTCTAAACCCTTGGGCGCCTTCGATGTTGCCATCGTAGGCACGGGCTTGTCCCAGTCAATCCTAGCCGCGTAAGGTCCTCCCTTTCCCCCATGTCAGTCTTCTTATCCTGCACAGTGCCCTTTCCAAATCGGGTTACAAAGTGCTGCATTTGGACCCTAATCAATATTATGGCTCTTATCATGCCAGCCTAACCCTCGATGAGCTTGTTATGTTCTCCGAAAATTACACACCACAGCAGAGCAGTCATCCGAGGTACTCAGAAATACAGTATGATTTCCCGCAAACAAGCGAGCCATCTTCAGAACTCAGCAAGATGTCCCGACACTTCTCCATATCGTTGTCACCGTCCTTAATACCTTCGAAGGGCGCGATGATAGATTCTCTCATTGGTTCAGGGGTCTCCAGATATGGTGGTTTTAACCTTTTACAGGGCATCGGTATGTATGTTGAAGAAGGGGAAACCGGGTACTTTCGTCCGGTCCCAGCTAGCAAAGAAGATATATTCAAAGACAAGAGTATGTCACGCGTAGAGAAACTGAAGCTCATGAAGTTCCTGCGTTACATTGTATCCGATGAAGGCAAACTTGAGCGTTCGTTTGGCTAAAAGCGTTCACAGCTGCATGCTTACCATTTGATCAACTCTTCCCAGCGCGAGATGAAATCACGATAAAGGAACTTATTTCGGGCGATTTTGGGCTTCCACCTTTTATGGCCTCAGCTGTGATCTATGCTCTGGCATTTTCTTCATCGGGGAATGGTGAGTGACTCAGTTTCAGTGCGGGTTGGTACTGGATTGTCCGTTCTCTTAGAGTCCTCGGCGGCCGCTTTGTCGCGAATCCAACACTATATGCTATCGTCCGGCCGCTATGGAAATTCCCCATTTTTGGTGGGCCATTATGGCGGGTTGGGAGAAGTTGCACAAGGATTTTGCAGGTAAGGGGAGTTCGGTGTGCGTCAAGATGATACGATCCCAAAAGCCTACTAGGGCGTCAGCAGTCTACGGAGGAGTATATATCCTGGGCAGGCAAATGGAATCAATCAATTTCACTGAAAAGGGTAGTCCATCAAGCCGTTACAGGATATGTGTGAACGATGTGCCAGACATCTTGGAGGCTAGAACCATTGTTTTCCCCTCATCTGGAATTGCTTCGGTTTCATTCATTCTATCGGGGCTGAAGCCCACCGTGACGGAACAAGAGACGCGATTAGCCCGGTGCATCGCAATCCTAGACTTTCAAATTGTATTTGAACCGGCAAACCAGCCGCCGGCAGATACGTTCACTATCGTCTTCCCCCCACATATGGTTGGAAGGCATGAGAAGGCAGTGGTTGCATTGGTAACTGGCGAAGGAACACTGTCGTGTCCGAGTGGTTATTGTACGCATTGTCCGTGTGCAGAAATCCCCACTCTCACTTCTGGGTCCTGTAGATATCTCTTATCTGGTAACCGAGGTCGAAGAGGATGGCGTCAACAGGACGGCGGAGACCATACTGCGACCGTACCTCTCATCCCTTCTGTCAAAGGCTACCACCGACGCCTCCAGACAATCCCCAAAGGAGCCTCTGTTCGAATTATTCTATATCGAGATGTCGCCCACACAATCAAAATTTCAGCCGCCCCGGTGCAAGGTGCATATCTGATCGACGACAGCTCTCCTTCTGTAGCATCATTCACCGAGTGTGCCGATCATTGTGCAAGAGAAGCCGAGAGGGTTTTCTGGGAGGTGGTAAAGTTTGTAGAATCTGACTCAGGCACCGAAACACAGGAACGTATCGCAGCGCCTAAAGCTTTCTGGCCCATTTCACATTTGGGAGATGGAAGTGAGGCTGAAGGCAGCGAAGGCTTCTGACCCATGTAATTGAAGCTATAATGTAGGCTGGTTCGTCTCGGTAGAGAAAAACACCACTTCAAACATAGTTCCAAGTGGAAATTCTACTATAAACATAGGCAGGTGACCAGCCTCCTACATTTTTCAAGTTCCTGAGGATTTGGCAGAACGAACAATTTGTTCGGAAGCCCAAATGAAGGAAACGTTATTTGATGACGCGCCTGCAGTTTCAGTCAATGAGCATCTGATGTACTTGTTGAATGTTTCGGAGCGTTCATAAATTGCCATTTTCTCATGATAAACTGCCGTGCAATCAGTATCCCTGGCTTCTTTGGGGCGTTTACTTTCTTAATCAGGAAGGTATGAGGATATCTTCATCCCCAAGGACAGTTTGGTACATTGGTAGAGTGCTCATTTGCAGTCCGGTTTAGATGTTGTGCGGATCGGTGTTGCGTGATGAAGCTCCTCGGAAGCAGAAGTGTGGCGTCAAAAATAACCTAAAGTGGGTGACAAAAAAGACTATGTGGCTGTGTAATTGCTATTATATTGCCAGCGAAATTGAGCCTTCGGAGAAGGACAGACGTTTGAGCACGATACACGCGACGTTGCTGCTTCGTATCCTTAGCCCTGTTGTCCGGAGCCCTCGCCTATAATGGCGGACTACGACTACGAGGAAGGCGCTTTCATGGCGCTTTATTTTCTACTTACGTTTCTTGTAATCATCCTCATACCATTGACGTGGTCCCTGATACCCACTCTAAGTGAGCGTGGCCCACCCTTCCGATCTTTGATGGACTTACCTTATTACGCGTTGGTGGACCAGGAACTGAGGAAATTGAGAGCTGTGAATGCTCCCAATGTTCGGACAAGCACCGACGGAGAGCAGCAACTAGAACAGTGTCCCTCTTCAGGATTGGTATTAGGTCAGTCCTCCGTCTGCATGATGGTACAATTCCATGGCTTTCTCCATACTAATGTCTCCTTTTTTCTCATAGAGGCATCATTGCGAGCATCCTGTGGCTCATATTCATCGCCATTGCATACAAGCTTGCAACAACGACGACTGAGTCAAAAATTTACGATCCATTTGCGATACTGGGACTTGCCCCAGTGAGTTAGTCTCGTTTATTCTCATCCTTGCTATACTGAGGCCTTTGTGTGCTAGACGGAGGACGCGAAAATCATCAAGAAGCATTACAAGCGCTTATCTCTCAAATTGTGCGTTAAATTCTTCAGGCGCTATGGAACAGACTTTTAGGCGTTCTTTCAGCCATCCCGACAAAGTTAAGCTAGCCATCAACCAAACAATGGAGGACGTATCGGCTCGCTTTGTAAACATTACCAAGGCGTACAAGGCCCTCACTGATGAAACTGTGCGGGAGAACCTTCGCCTGTACGGAAACCCTGATGGGAAGCAAGATTTCAAAGTTGGAATCGCTCTCCCTCCTTGGATCATTGAATCTTCCAATAATGCTTACGTTCTTGGGGTATACGGGCTTCTCATTGGAGGTCTTTTGCCTTATTTTGTTGGGAAATGGTGGTTCAGTTCAAGGCAGCTGACTAAGGATGGCGTCAAAGGGCGTACTGCTGAGATATTTTTTAAAAACATCAAGGAGGAAGATACAGTTGAGAATCTCCTTCACACTCTTGCGTTGGGCTGGGAGGTTGAGCGGCATAAAGCCTCGTCATCCCCTTCAGAGGAGAAGCGGTTGGAAGAGGAGATCTTGAAAATTCTGAAGGATAAACGTTCGGCAGTAATAAAGGTGTGGAGTACCTCCGGTCATCCGGCACAGCTGACCCGGCTCCCGTCCAGGCTACCACGGGATCCACTAGGACGGCACTCGTACTACTCTACGCACACCTTCTTAGACTTCATATCCGTGACAAGAATTTGTCGAAAGGTAAATTGTCCACTGTTTATAAAGGAAGCATCGGTTTACATCAGCGAAAACGCAGAACAAACAGCTCTTCTGCTGCGTCTCCCCCAATTTCTGTCGTCCATCCTTGCCATCACTCTCGCCCACAATTGGCTAGCAACTGCTCTCCATGTGATGCACCTTCATGCATATCTAGTCCAAGCCCTTTTACCACCTGATGACCCCCGCTTGCAGTTTCCCGAATTGCAACGCGCAGATCTCTTAAGGCACAAAGCACTTGACGCTGGAAGCTTATTCGATGCGCTCGAGGCCAAGGGCGATAAACGCATCACATCGATAAGACGTTCTGCCAAGGCACTTGGTGTTCTCAATGTGTTAGATGCCCATTTTAAAGGTGAGCAGCTTGCCGAGTGGGTTGTGTTGTTGCATTATCAGCTCACGTTTGCTAGTTATTGGGGAGCGTATTGTAACTCCTGGGGCAATAGTTCAATTGACTTTGAGACTCCAACTGACATCCCCGTTGATCAACTCTGCAGCCGATGGAGAAAATTTTGTCCCTCCAGATCCTGTTCGCAGGTCAGGCGAAACTGACGTCGATTTTTCAAAGCGTCGCGCAAAGGCTGCTGACGAGCGCGAGTTAACATTTCTGAATACTAAAGCTGAAGCTGAAGATAGGAATATTAACAAGCAATTAGCACACGCGCCGTACTGGTCAGAGGTGCGCCATTCTCCAAGGTAGTACCAATCAAGTTTAAACTCTCATATAGGACCGCAAACCTGGCTGGTGGGTGATGATAGGCGACGAGAAAGTCAACAGAATCATCGTTCCCCCAATTCGTGTTACCGATGTGCCTTATTGTGACGTGGAAACGGGTTCCAAACCGGATCGCCTATACAAACTCCAATTCCAGGCTCCCCCTGATGTTGGTTCGTTTGGTTTTCAGCTGCACTTTGTTAGTGACACGTTCCTCTGGGACGATATCCGGAGACCCATTACTGTGAGTACCAGAGTGACAGTTTTGGGCATGTATCTGATGTGTTTCTTACAGCTCAAAGTGGAGGATCTCTCTGCTCTAGCTGCGGATGAACAAGGAGCAGAGGACGAGATTTCCGATCCAGATGAAGACACCCTTGCTGGTCAGATGGCAGCTTTGCGGGGCGGTCCTGTGAAGAGGCCCGCCAATTATAACAGCGATGATGGGGATAACGACGACGATGACGAGAGCACGACAGATGGAGACCAAAGTAGCAATTCATCGGACAGTGACAGCGCTAGTGACAGCGACTAATTGTTTTGGGTGCCTCACCAATATATAGTATATGATATAATGACAAACGCCCGCTCCTTGTTACACCTCGGTCAATCTGTCAACTTGGGGTTGCTCATTCCGAACTGGGGGGTGTAAGTATTGAGAAACCAATTCAGGGCTTGGATTAGGTTTTCCTTTCTGAGTATTTAGCTGCAAACTTCAGCTTTTCCATCAGGAGCGCCGAGGGCAGGAGTCTTTGGAGCCAAAAAGTGAGAGGTATCAAAATGACTCTCACCGACTTGCTGGTCACGTGCGACTCTGACCAAGTTCAAGTTCGACGTTTTATCCATGAAAGCGGTTGGGCTCGTTTTTCGTCTTTTGCCGTTCGCTGTGGGCGGACTAGGGCAAAGCTTGTCTGGTATCGCTGGATACTCTTCACGGTACATCCCCCAATCCAACATAATTCTAAGGACTAACAAACTCAGCTTTCAGGAAGGCAATTCGCAGTTTAGACCTATCTCTAGAAGACAACATATGCTCTTTTGATGCTATCGTGGTCGTTCACCAACCTGGAGTAAGTATGGGAAAATGAGTTCGCTCAGCTTCTCCAGCGTGCATGACCTTCCCTTTGGCTCACCTACAGTTGTCATTGGATGATCTCTACGCGGCTCCATCGTCATCGCTGCTGTCCTCACTTTTCTCCGATGCTCCATGGAAGCGTATCTCGCAGCGCACCGTACCTGCGGAACCTTCCGACCTGCTGAAATCAATACAGGATCGATGTCAGTATGACATTACGGAGCTTCACCTTGGTCAACTTTATGAAGAAAAGGATGCATCGAATATCATTGCACGGCCAAAGATCATCAGTCTGCCTTTACCTCACCTCACAGACAAAGGGCGAGCTCGTAAGGTTGCAATGTCTTTTATTGGTTCGTCAAGGGATTTGTCTCCGCTGCCTCCTCGGGGCTGACCTGTTTCTGATCCGCTAATAACAGTCTCAGAACTTGCCCGCGACCTTCAAATAATTGGCGGCACCTTCGAATCTCACTTTGTAATGTTCGCCAGTGCGCCCTACTCGACTACTTTCAAACGGGAGATGGCATCCACTTCGAACTCCCCTTTTTTCATTCGGCAGGCCACGCATGCCGATCCTGTGCACGGTTATGCTGGTAATACGACCCTTCCTGAAGGGGGGATACTGCAACGATACCAATTGCTTACTCCTGGTATTCTGACAATTCTGCTTGTTGTGGTGCTGGTTTTCTTCCCAATTTTACATGTTGGTATCTCTGCCTTGTCGAGCATAAAAACATCGCAAAGGATGGATAACCCTCACAAGGACAGGAAGGGACAATAGGCTTTTCTGTTGTATATATTGCGATCTCTGCAACATAAATAGCTCGTAGCCCCCTCGCTGTCTGAGGACTGAACAATCAACTTCATGATCGGATTATCGCCAGCAAACCAGCAGTCATGATATGTGGTGTTATTGCAGTTCTAGATAATGCGTTGGGGCATGTACAAGGAAAAAGGGGAATGATTAGGCAAGCATTATGCATGTGGTAAGATGCAGGGTGATAATACAAAATGTGTGTGGCGATGGTATCACCAGTGTTCTCTCCTCGGATATCAAGTGTACACGTACCCAAAATGGGATTTTAGCATTCTATAGTAAAGTCCCTCGATATCATGTAGAACGATCGTGTTCAGCGAAATGCACGTCTTTTTGCATATCGGTCACTGCACACATCACCTCCACGGCAACAAGATGATATGGTAGCGCGCCCCAGTCTTTGAACCCCCACCGAAGTTTTGCGAGGACTGCAAGTTCGTGGAAATTGCATGCCCAGTCTCTTTGGAGGTCAGATATGTTTCGCTTCCACATCCCTAACGTTGAGTTGGCCGATTTCCATACGAGGAGTGTGCTCAGCTGCACCACGGATGCACAGGTGCGAGCTGAGGCAGATCCGATAGGAGCTGCCACAAGGGGTGAATTCCCTGGTACATGGACCAAGTAAGAGGAGCATATAGGAAGTAGATTAGTGGATTCTACTTCTGCGATCAGTGCTGCTTTGGAGCTTTGTCCATGTTCAAAGCTGTCAGTCCCAAAGTTAGGCAGCGTGGGGGAAATGAAATGAAGCCGGAGCGCAGGGAAAATGGCGAATGTAGACGAACTGCCATCAGCAAACAGCGTAGTAGAGTCTTCGCCAGACTTCACGGGAGCGAATTGGCCGAGATGTTTCGTGGACAGAAATGTCACTGATCCATCATCTACAGAGAGAATCTCAAAGTTCAGAGGACCGTTTGCAGCAGCATCCTGAGTGGCTTTGGTGGCCAAACATAGTTCCCAGGCTGGAAAAGTGTAAAAATCAGCAGCGATAAGCATGTCCAAGGCAGTTCAACTCTACCTTCGATTTCGGCGAGACCCATGTAACCCATTTTTGCAATGACAGATCTCCACTCCACCTGGACGCGTCGACTGCATTCAATGGAAAAATTGAGGATAGTTTGCGCTACCAGGCTTTCGAAAGACTCGTCCATGGACACATCACCCATGTACCAATGACGAGTTTCATGGCCATGACCACGCTGATCCACGCAAGCCGCAAAAAGCCAATCCTTATCGCGGGACAGTTTATACCCTACATGAAACAAAAGGTATCTGTCCGTAACATCTGTAGCATGGGGGGGCCATTCCAGTGCAAACTTGAATGTTGGCGCGCTCGCACGTGAAATGGTGAAAGAAGGAGCCCGAACCCATGCGCGTTGATGGGGCATGCGCCGGAACCCCTTCTGACAAATCAAGCGATCCAAACACCGGTTCAATCGCTCATAGACGCTGGTGACGATGTCTATCAACCCGCCATGTTTGGCCAACTGAGAGTGATCAACGACACTTGCAAGTGGAACAACATGAAGTAAAATGCGCTCTCCAAGAAGGTCAAACTTCCTGACGAGGCCCAACAACCCCGCATATCCAATGAAATCGGCGAGAAGGAATGATGGAGGTGCAATTAGATACAATACCACGCGCGCCGCTTCATCCAGATCACGAAGAAAGATGGCTAATGGTGCAGTATCAGCAGAGATGTCAGGATTTCGGGTGCAGAGACTGACAAAGTGTACGTTGGTAGTTCGCCCACCGCAAGGGAACGAGACCCCTCGGATGCCAGCTGGATGTACCAATAGTGTGGTTGCCTAGGTTCCGCACCTAGCGCAAGCTGAGCAACTCTGTGAGCAATAAGTGATCAGACTCAACTCACAAAGTAGACCTGAGAGACTCGTTCCAGCCATGAGGTAACGAAGGACTCCATATTTGAGTCATCCTGCTCGAACAATGCGTAGCAAACAACATCCTTTCTCCCACTCAAAGGCGACAGCCCAATCTTCTCCCAAAACTTGAGAGCAGATGGAAGTACCTGAACTACCGAGTCACCTCTACCTAATGTAAGTAAAGGATCATCTAGAGATGTTGTTCGAGCTCGCATAGGAGTATCTTTAACTTCACAGAAGGGGATTAACCTTACTCAAAGAGCGGATCACAAAGCTTACCAGAAACAGATCCAAGCGACGCAAGATCCAAAGGTATGCCGAATCCAAGGTCTGTTTGGAGACACCGGATAACGGAGACAAATTCCTGCGGCCACTCTTGTAAGTTCCCTTCATTCAATGGAGGTGAGTCTTGTTCTTTGAAACACCGGAACCAATATTCGTTCTCGACGCATTCATGAATGATGAGTTCGGTTGCAGCCCTTCTGCGATCTCGCTGTACTGATGCAACAGGAATCACACCGGGGGAAACAGGGGTGGGGGCAGAATTAATGGGTTTCAGAGTCCTCTCCGTCGCTTCCGGTGGTTCATCATCGACCGCTATGGCAGGTGCGTTGAACATGGTCGGCCAAGTGCGAAAAGGTCGTGAAAACGTTTGGAAAGCAGCCCGATCCAATCGAACACGTAGAGCAATGGCCACGGGAGACTCAATGTCCACTGTATGAGGCACGGGCCCTTCTGGATCTGTTTGTTCGACAGCCACGCCATTTATGCTGTCTTCGGAAGCGACGTCAGAAACCGTGTCAGAGACGGCATCACTGCCATCAGTAGACATCCTCCAAATGTGGTCATTGTCATCTTGAGTTTGTCTTGATACTCCACTTGATGGCACACGACGTTGTCCTATGATACGTTGGATCATACTGACTAATTCTGTTTTCGGATTAGATAGCGCGTCGTAAACGTCCCGTATTGTACGCTCCATTGATACGCTTCCAGCACCAGGTATTTGCGACAAGCGTACGGAAATGGGAAGACAGTGCTGATGGTGGCGCAAGACGATACCGCGAGTCATGTGGCTCATCGAGAGAGAGTCTGGCAGATCCAGTGCTGTGAAGGCCTCCTCATTACCCGGAAAATTTGGCACAGGGGTGATCGACGACGCATCTGGCGGCCACGTTGTGTATCCGGATTCTAGGAAGCGGTTGGTCAATGGGAGGCCGTGTGAGTCCGCAGCTACAGCCACCGGAATGTCCACGACCTGGACGGGCTGGACTGGCTGTGGCGCCTTTGGGGTAAGCAAAATATCCTCTTTCCATTGAAAGACTTCAGTGTCGGATTCCTTCCCTAGGGGGGAAGCCTCCCCACTCGCAACAATAGGCAAATTTGATGGTGAGTTAAAGTATATCATCCCCTTATCACCAAGAATGTCATTGAGATCAACGGTATCGTTCGGAAGCCGATCAGAGCGCTCTCCTGGAGGGTCGTCGCCTGACGGAAATGTGATGCCAGACCAGGCAACGTCATCTATGACAGGTGGATCTGTGTCTATGAAAGGCTCAGTTACTGGGAAAGAGGATTGATTTTGTACGGTAGTCGTTGAGTTAAATGATGATGGTGTTGGAAAGGATGACTGAGGATTTTGAAATTGAAAAAAGAACGGATTGAAATTCGCGGAAGACAATGCCGCGGTGAGAGCATTAGGAGAATCTTGCCCTAAGGCCGTGAAAGGTGAGAAGGATGAAAACTGGAGGGGTGAATGTGCATGCCAAGCGGATTGGTGATAAGAAGAACCGGGACTCAATCCTGGCGGAGAAGGATAAGTCTGGGTAGCGTTTCGAGGATTGTGTGTGATGAAATTAGTTTTGGGAGATGAGCTTTCAATAACCGGGGAGTTGACAGATTTGGGATCATTTGATCGTTGCAGATCTCTGACCCGTTCTCGATCTTTGACTACGGCATCGACAAATTCATTCGCGTGACTAGCGATCGATTCGAGATCGCGCACAGGCACAGAACTAGAACGTTGGCACGATGTCCTGGGCTTGGAGGACTCCACCTCTTTCCCCTTAGGCGACAACATGATGGTTGAAGGTGAAGGGATACGGCGAGCAGGGGCTCGAGTCGACGATACCAGGCACATAGACTTCGGCCAAGTCAACAGGATCCCTTGCGCCTCTGCATTCTGTTCTGATCGAGATGACGACGGTGTATTAATGTCTTTGTCATCTTCAAAAGGTATCCAGCATTGGAAGAAGCCATTATTGGAACTGGAGGAGTACCCGTGCCCGCAGAGCTCGTTCCGGAAAGTGGAATCCATGTCCGCATCAGCTGCTATATCTTTCACGTAATATGCCGGAGTCAAGAAGGGAAGTAGGACAATAGGAAGGCCCGGCTCCATTTTCGGTCGAGTCTCCTGAAAGGAAGATCTCCGCATCACTAATTGGGCGAGAATCCCTGTTGCAGTGAGATGCAGATGAACCATGCTGGCCTTTAATGGTTGGCTATCAGACTGCCCGTTCCAACCAGTGCCCCATTCGCCTAGTGTTCTTGATCCACGAAATATGAAGCCTCCTGGAATCTTCTGAAGAGTGTTTGAGGACTTCAAGGAAGATATACACAGCGAGTCAATGATGTGGTCCCGAACAGCAAGCAGAAAGTGTGCGTGAGCGCTTCGAAGCGACAGGCGAGGAAGAAGACAAGCAGATGATAGGTAGTCTCTGATGTTCCAGGATGGCGGACAACTGGCACATGGCCGTGGCATTGATGAACAGGCTTCGGAACATGGATACACATCAACGGGCCGATACGAGTCGAACGCCTCCTCTGTAAGGTAGGAGTTTATCAAATTGTTAACTTCCCTCCATGAAGCTTACCGGTAAGGCCGTCCAACGCGAGACCATGCAGTGTCACAGATGGAATTGTCTCTCCGTCATCGGAGTATATGGCGAATGTCCAAAGAATTTGCTTAACATGATCAACAACGGCTAGCGGCACATCGACAGTCCCAACGCCAGGCCTCCAATGTTGAATGATCTTGCGCCTCCCTTGCTCCAGAGCTAGCTGTGGATGAGTGTGGGTTCCTGTTGGCCGGAAAGCGCGGTACAAGATCCTCGGAGACGGAGGAAAAGCCAAGGGCAAGTGAGCCAGCTGCCACGATGCAGGATGAGGCGCAACAGGTGCCATCATTGAGCTGGTAGTCAACACACGGCTAAAGGGGAACGCATGAAGGGATTCTTTCACCGTTTTGTCGAGTTAGAGTGCTCACGCACTCTTGAATTACGGCAAACTGCCGTGTACAGAAGCTCTCACTGGACAAATGGATCTAGCCGGAAGCGCAATTGGACCATCCTCATCATTCAACATCACCTCGCTCGCGTTCACTATTTGTAATTTGAGATTAAGCAAGACTTTAGTCAAGCTGAAGGCTTACTCGTGCATAATTTGGGTTAGCCGTTCCACGATGGAACCTGCCCCGACGGGGCCCTGGCCGGAAATCATCATGCGTTCTCTCTTTATCGCTGGTGCATCAAGCACAACTTTTGAGAAGCCTTTCTTCGGGTCCTGGAATCGTCTGCTCAATGCCATGTTTTCTCCTGATATTTTATTCGAAGTCGTCCCTCAATTCCCTCCTGCCACCAGTTCGCGCGATACGGTGGACCTCGTTATTCTTCTCCTCGTTCATGTTAACACCTCGCCTGTTTTCATTGTTGAAGTTAAGCCACCCGCTGAGTTTCATCGCAACTCCAAGCAACAGGAGGCGGATAGCCAAATGCGTCAGCATTTCCTGGATATGGCTGCTGATATGCAGATCCCAGTATTTTATAGTGTACCTGCATTCGACATGAGGATCACATTTTACAAATATGTCAAAGCTGCAAATATGTTAGAGCTGAAGAGGATCACCCCGATTCACAGTTTTTAACGGATACCGCTCCCCAGGGCTGGTGGCGCTGGGATATTCTGGAAGGGGAGGGTCCCGATAAATTCCGACAGATCGTTGAAGAAGTGAAAGGAGTGTGCAAAGTCTTAGCATTGCCGTCTGGCACAACTACAACCGCGCAAGATCTGCAATTTATCATTGTAGTTGTCATTCTGGTTGTTCTTAAACCATATTGCATTGTCCCATGCCAGTTTCTAAATGCAGAGAATCAGAGCAAGAGGCAAATATATGTAGAGAACAGTGAACTGAAAACCGAGAGCAGTACCACCATACAAAACATAAACGGATTGAAGCGTGCGGATAGGCTGAAAGGGAGAGGATGCGTGTGAGACGGATTAAGATAGTGTGCAACAAAAATAATAAAAACAGGTAATACGACATTAGGTGGGTGTCTTCCTTTCATCAGGTTTTCCCTGGTTGACAACACCATCGCCAGGCTGGATCCTACCGCTCGCTGCAGCGGCGGCAGCAGCGACCACACCATTACGGCTGTTGAATGGCCCGCGACCGCGTCCTGGCCCCCGGAACCCTCCACGGCCGCGGCCTCTCCCACTTTCACCGCCTGGCCCATCACGTTGCTGTGAACGATCTTCCGCGATAGAAACTTCGATGGTGACCCCTTTGAACTTCTGGGATTCCGCATTAATACGACCGCATACGACTACATGTTTACTCCTACCTCAGAATGCCTGCCTAATCCCTCTTCCATCACTTCTTTGTCGCCAAACTCCACAAATGCGACTGGCTTTTGTTGGCGGCTTGCATGATTCAGCGGAATCTTAATGTGAGTGATCTGCAAAGGAGACGTAATAACATTGTACCAATCAACCGAACTGGAGGATAGTACTCACTCCCGCCCTTGCTGGTCCAAAGAAGTCTCGAATCTCATCCTCCGTCACAGGAACAGGGAGTCCGCCAAGGAAGAGCGTGTTGGGGTTGCGGCGCGGCCGGCTAGTCAATGGTGTGCGGCCACCAGTGCTCTCGCTCTCACCAGTGGGGGAAAGAAGCCCTTGATCGCGTTGTGCAGAGGATGAAGGAGCAGGTGAGGCAGGTGAGGCGACGTTAGAACGGGGAAGGGGATGTTTGGCAGCAACAGTGGCAGGGGTGATTGAGCGATCAAGCGGAGGCGAGATAGCCCCAGCAGGAGAAGCTTTCTTCTCTTCCTCGCGCTTTTCACGCTCTCTCTCCTTTTCTTTCTTGTTGGGCTTTCTTTTATTCGTTCTATCGGCCGTCGCTGAAGTCGGACTTCCTGGAGCCGTAGATGCAACGGAGGCCCCATTAGTTTTCGGTGCAGTATCAGCATTCCCGTTTGCTGGATGAGAGGATGTGGACAGTCCTGTGTTACGCAAAAAGTGTGACCCCCTACACATGACCAGACGAATGAATGAGAGGGTTTACCTTGCGGGTCAGAAGAAACCATGGGTGCAGATGGAACTACTGAAGTTTCAACATTGGTGACGGGCAGTGCTGGGTCTGATTTGCGACGGTAGGCGTAATTAAAACCTGTGGAGTCTCGTTAAACCACAGCTATCCAAGAAGTATGCGAAAATATTGACCTTGGCTCTTGAGTTCGCAACTAACTCTACCCTGGTTTATATCAAGGATTAAGTGTCCATAGGCGGCATCACAAAGATTCCAGTTCCAACAATTCTTCCAGGCGGGCTCTTCAGCGGTTGTTCCTCCATGAGCAGGGGGAACGCGTTCGACCACGGAGAGGCACTTCTCGAGCAAGATACGTTGGTTTTCACTGTTCAAATTTAAGATGATGAAACCCAGCTATTGTTTATGGACACCCACTCGATGATGGCCTCCACCTGCGTCTTAACGTTCTCCCACACTCGCGAGAAGCTTTCCTTGCCGCTCGAGAGCTTCTGTCGGAAACCTTCCATATCGCCTTGAACGCTAAACTCGTTGTAGGATGACGCGTAACGGAAATGGAGCCCCGCGGACACGGTCAGATCCGCTTTCAGAACCAGAGCAAGCTGTGCAATTATCCCTTCTCGGCCAGGAGAGGCATGAGAAACGAGAAGACGAGTTTCCGAATGATCGTACGTCCGTTGTGCAGTATCTACAAGCTCGCCGATTTGAAGAGCAGTCGTCCACATGGTTCCCTGACCACCGGCAATAGTAGCATTGCCTTCACCATTGTCAAACATCTTGTGAGGTACAAGTGCGCCCCCGAGACCCAGTAAGCGGAGTTTGACCCCGCCCACATCCAAGCAGCGAGAGGTTGCCTCGTCAATGACATGAAGATTCTCAATTTCATACTCCCCACTACGGAGCCTCTCCAGAATCGTTACGTCCTCGCAAGCACCCCACACAGTGTACACCGGCACGGCTAACTTGATTTCTCCAGAAAGCAGTTTCGGAAATTCAGAGAGAATTGGGCGGGATGACGTGGTGACTGTGTTGCGGAGAGCCTGAAGCGGTTGACCGTCAGCTAGGAGTTGGTCCCTCTCCTCATTCGAAATCAGAGGGGAGTACAGGATCAGGTGGCGCAAAGTTCTGCAGCGAATGTAACAACAGTAAGTTGAGAGATGGTTTTAAAACCAAGGGAAGTGGAAGAACAAGTTTAATGCAACGGGTAATGTGACTGCACAACCTGGCATTCGTACTCACCGATCGTTTATCCTACTGAGGCTTGATGAATCTGTACGGGGTTCAGGCGTGCCGTCAGTGAGCCGTGTCATCATGATCCCCTGCCGCGCATGCGCACCGAAGAAGCCAAAATCCCCCGTATGAATGATGGCCACCACATCATTCTCACTGGCCAGCTCGTTCAGATTTGAGAGATGTCCTCTGACGTCTGCGAGACACAATATCCTTCCGCGATTATTTTGGCCAAGCACTTTCAACAAATTCTGATTAACACGCGCTGCAGGTGCGGGAGATACGCCCGGACGAGAAGAAGCTGTAGAACGACTCGCCATGTCGCTTCGACTGTTGATACGGGTGGTTGAGTGTAGGGTACCGAGTGGGGGACGTTCAAGGTCGAAATTTTGCGAAGTCACTAAAGTCCCGTGACCACCTCCGCGACCACGTTTGTTTGCGTTGGCCCAGCTGGCCCAGTTGCCAAACTCTGAAGTGGGGTCCGACGTTTACCAAAAGAAAGAGATTGGAAACTGGTGTCCATGAAAGAAAAAATGATAATATTTACACCTTAATAGAGGCTGGAGTCCTGCCTAAGAATGACTCAAACAACAATTTACGGGGAGGCCTCAGTTTTGGCGCTTCCGACATGACAGACGGCCTACATTTGAAATTGTCATAAGGAATTTCGCCAAGCGTATAAGAAGATTACTGACATTCCAGTCCCACACTCCGTTGCTGGGTTGCCCACGATTATGCTCTCCGAAACCCCTGCAATGCGATCGCTCTTTCCATAAGCGGATGCGTCAAAAAGATGGTCTGTGGTCTTCTCGAAAGATGCCAGCATGAGGACGCTGTCTTTCATCTTCGCGACCCCAAATCGAGTGATTCCGAGAACTTGACCCTAAAGGAAACCTTACGGTTTTAGATTGCGTCGTGCATTGAATGCTAGGTAGCGTCACCTTATAGGTCATGACATCCCCAAGTAACATGACATGCCGAGGATCTATGCTCATGCCGTGCTCTGACATGGTAAACTGTATCTCGTTTATGACAGTACGGCGTGCGGCCTCAATACCGAGGACTTTCTCCACTTCTATGACGTGATTGGACGTAGTGTGTTCTCCAACGATTCCTTCGGATTCCTCAGGAATACAGCAAAGAAGTCTAGAACGGAACCTACCCTCAGTGGTCATCACATTCTGAAGGCCGTACCCCTCAACCAGCAACTCCTTGTCTCCTTTATTGCCCGCCGGTCCAGATTTGCTTCGCACGTTGATTATCGCACGCTGAATACTTGGAATTCCTTTCACAACAACGCCAGGCAGAGCTCGCTGCAGTGTCCGGAGTTGATAGTACTGAGCATCTCCTGACATAAACACTTTGATTCGGCGTTTTTTCTGATCCACTTCGACTGCCTGATGCGAAGAGTAAGGATCAAGATCAAAATCAAGACAGGCAATCGCGCACCCCTATTTTGACCTTCAATTTTTTTGCATCCACTATTGCATCTCTGATGTCATCCGGAGTAAGTTCCAGCTGACAATAATACTATTGAGAAAGTCAATACCAATTTCACCACTGCTCGGGCTTACCTGTAGCTTCCGAATGGCGTCCATGTCAATGTGAATAGAAATATAAGAGCCATTAGCTGTCCAAGTTTCTTCCAGGACGCTGGCAACCTATCGATGTCCCGTCAGGGAGTTATCTTGCAGCCTTGAGTTTGCAACTCACGTCACCAAGATATGTCTTCTCCAATCGACCTTTGACAATACGTGCAGAAGTTTCACTCTTGGGAGAGACGAGCCTGGCAGTAATAATAGGAGTACTAATGTTCTTTGAAGCATTGATGATCTCCTTGATGCGTGGAACGCCCAAGGTTACGTTCATTGAAGCAACTCCAGCAAAATGGAAGGTTTTAAGAGTCATTTGCGTACCAGGTTCGCCAATTGATTGAGCTCCGACGGCGCCAACCGTGGACCCTGATGACATGCCGAATTAGATGATCGCTATTGCAGATGCTCAAGTGTGTGGATACCAACCAGGCTCAATTTTGGCTTTGATATATTTGACAAGGGCTATCTGCAAGAAATTCCGAAGCTGAGCCTCGGTGACTTTGGACATATTATCAACAATCAGTTTTTGAGCAGCTGGAAATAGAAACGCATTAGCAGCGGCGTATCATGAAGACCTTGGACATACGAGAAGCGCCCATGTCTAAATCCATCTGTTCATCCCAGTCATTCGGCATCTCTTCAGCATCGAACATCCCGTGTATCTGGCGATAGCGCACCAGACGGCGAACAACGTTATCCAGAATGAAGGAACGAACAGTAGCAATATATGCCGCAGTACATTCTGACCTGAACTTCGGCTTTGAAAGCTCTGCATCTACAATAGATAAGATCTCGAAGGGCATCAGCGCCCGTCCATTTCGTCCAGTGCTGGTCTGCCGCACAGAGTTCAGCCTTGTATGGGGAAGTCCGGAGATAGGTAGCAACTCGCCAATGCATGTGTCCAAGCCCGGAAGAATTCTATTGGCTGCGCATCACCCTCTAGACACGCAGGATCGAGTCCATCGTCCCCGTAGCGAAATTGGACAACTCCTCCCACCGAGTTTCGAACAGACAAGTCATAGCGTGTAGACAAATCCTCAAGTGCCTAGTGATGGGGATGTCAAGGAAATCGTAGGAGCACATTAGTGACAGGCAAACCTTCATGAGGCGACGCTGCATATAACCGGTTTCTGCGGTTTTGACTGCTGTATCAACCAGACCTTCGCGACCGGAGATTGCGTGAAAGAGGAACTCCGTGGGCGTCAATCCCGAGTAGAAGCTATTCCTGACAAAACCCTTTGCTGGGGGATCCTTAGACTTTTTCAAAAAGTGGGGCAAGGATCGATCTTGGAAGCCATCGGGAACACGGTGGCCAGCAATGATTTGTTGTCCTACACAGGCTACCATTTGAGAAACGTTGATAGTTGATCCTATGACAGTTTTGAGATCGCTGAAAAATGCGGGAACTCCTTCCTCACCCTTGGAACCACAGGTTGCCATGATGAGGGGAGCATTGTGTCTGCTTAACTCCTGCATACACACTTTACCTACGTCATCGCGTACTTTCGACAAAACTTGAGAAATTTCAGCTTCGAGCGTTTGTTCTTGATTGCACCCCGGTCTGTTGACAAGCTTCCCTAATTTCGCCTTCTCAATGAGGGACCTGCATGTCTCATACGCAGCTTCCACAAGCTTGTCCTTTTGGTTGCGCAAATTATGTCCCGGAATGACGTCGTTAATACCAAGCGAGAAACCAAAATTCGCTGCATAGAGCGCAAAAATGAGGGGATATGCCTTTACACAACGAACCTGAACCTACCAAGCCATCTAGCACACAATTTGGCTAGCCTACTCATGGCTGTAGCGGCAGCATCAGGGCCATAATCTCTCAACATCACCCCGAAAACTGACTTCTTCTTCCCGGCTCCGATTGTTGCTTTGTCCATGACACCACACATGATCTCGCTGTTCACGATGACAAGCCAGCCGTCATTGGGGGATAGGTCAGGAGCTAACTTCATCCCTGATGGCCAGAAGCGTGGATCCGGTTTGTGCAGGGTGGTGCATTTAGATTCAGCGTTGATAAGTATTTTAGAGCTCTTGTTGGGCCGCATAAGACAGCTAAAAACCTGCTTTCCTGTCCATAATCGGGCAGGCTTCAGGATTGCAGGCGGTGGTATATCTATGGAAACGCCGGCGTCTACGAGATAGGAACAGATTTGTGTGAACTGCCGGCGACTGTAGAAACGATCCTTGCTCGAAAGAAGGAAAGAAGCCGTAATAAAATCCTGGATGGCAGATATGACCGGTTCCCCATTACGTGGCGTTACGAGGTTTTCTTTAACACCCATGAGGGTCAGAGCTTCCGTTCTTGCTTCTTCAGTTTGCGGCACATCTAGGGAACGCCAGTGTTAGCGGACGGATGAGCTACTGAGCAAGAAAAACTAACGGAGATTCATTTCATCTCCATCGAAATCAGCATTATAGGGATTGCACACACACTCGTTCAACCTGAATGTCCTCCAAGGACGAACTTTAACCTGTCATACGTTAGAGACTCCACATTGGGGAGAAAGCCTTGCCTACTCTGTGACACATGATAGACAGCTACCAAATCTCGTCAGCCTTGCACATGTGGTGTTAACGGCTCTCACTTTGTGTAAGCTGGGTTGTCGATTAAACAAAACAATACTGGGGTTGGGTTTGAGTGTTGACCCCGGGAGGAAATCATTGCCTTCATATAAAGGACTTACTCTCCATCAACTATGTGTCGCTCTACAGTGTCACCAATTTTGAGATTCTCGGCCGCTTGAATCCGTGAGCCAAACTTGAGATACTTTTTGAAACCATCGTTGGCTGAAATGATGTAGTTCGCGCCGGGGTGGACATCTACACCATTTGTGACCGCCTGTTTAAGCTGATTGAAGTTGTGAAGAGTGACCCTCTCAGGGTAAGTGAGAATTTTGGCAACCCGCTCCGGCACAGCAACCTAGTGAAAGAGATCGATACGCTTACATATATGTGGATCCGTTCAACACACCTCATCGATGCGCAGGTTAGGGTCGGGAGAAATGACAGTGCGCCCCGAAAAATCCACTCGCTTCCCAGAAAGATTCCCTCGAAAGCGACCTTGCTTCCCCTTCAGCCGCTGGCAGAAACCCCGAACAGGTTTTGAGCCACTGACTGCCTGAAGCCCCGGAAGTTCACTATGAACGTACATAGCGACTGTCAGTTGGAGGGCTTCCCATGCTTGCTGTCAAGACAACGTCAATACGATAGCAAGAGTCAGGGTGACAAAATTACCATTATGAGAGAAGTACTTCCGCCTTTGAAGAGATTCAGCTTTATAACCGCACAGCAAGTAGCCATCTCTTGAAGTTTAACTGAAATATCGTCTTCATTGCTATTCATTGTCATTAACAAATGTGCAATCCTTAGAACTCACTGCTGCCCACCTTGCCCCGTCCTGTTGCACCGATGGACGTATACAAACCGGAGGCACAGAGAGATATTGCCAAATGAACTCTTCCGGTCGCCCATGATCTGGCCGTAAGCCTAGAAGTTCGCAATCCTGGTTCGGAAACACGCTTTAGATCCTCCGATTCGCGCAGCGGAATCGCCTCACCTCCGCGCTGATTCTCTTGAACAGGTCAAGGACTCTTAAAGGATTTAGGTCTTCGTGAGCTTTGCCTAGCATGCCCTCGAGTTCCCTGCTCTCTCCAATGGCCGATTTGAACGTGTTCTTCCATTCTGCATACTCCTCTTGGGTCCGCTTGGCCCTGAATTTTTCGTGTACTATCTTCAAGATTGCTCCAGGAGCTTTCTTCACAGTACCATTCGTAGCAAAACAGTAAGGACAGTAAACCACTTTACGGCATGCCAGATTGACAGCTTTTGCGTTTATCTGACGAGTAAGATTCTCAAGGTTGGGAGAGCGGAAACGTTTAAGATACCTCCGCCGATCGCCCTCGTCCAGCAGTACTCTAGCGCAAGTCTGTACACAAATGGCAACATTAGAAGAGGCTTGAAAAATGAAGAGGACTGTCTTGCTTTGCATATGTCCTGAAGTATTGTGATGACATGCTTGAAGTAGCCCGGATGGAAAACAGGAAGCGTGAGTTTAATGTATGCATAATGGCCCACGCATGTGGCATTTCCTTCTCCACAGGTTTCGCATCGTGACCCCTTGTCAGTGACACCCTGAGTCAAGCGGGGAGTGTATGATCAGCACTTTCCCAATAGCGCCTAAAGTCAATGACCACGCACTAAACGACGATCCAACGGTCCATGTGCAACAGGTTGTCTGTCCGGAAAAGTGTACATGTCCCTTTGAAAGAACTCGAACTCGGACATGCCAACAACATCCTGAGCAGAGAAGAGTCCGAATTGAATTTCCTTGCTGAAAGTCATTATACTTCATGTCCATATACCACCCTAGAACAACCAGCGGCTCACATCTTCTGTGGAATAGTTTGAGGCACTGTCTCTTTCATTTTTGCGGAGAGAAGTCTCGCTCTTGTTCAGCTCGATTAATCACGATCAAGCCAGATATTGGGAATTGAAAACCGCAGGTCCCGTGACGCACCACTCCCGAACTTACGCGTTCGCTCAGGAAACGCGACTTGTGTCGTGCAAAACCTTCAACGGACTGATAACGTTGCGAAGCCTATAATGTCAAGGTCATCTTATGACAGGTTTGTGCCGATGCACGCTCGCCGATGGCTGCAGAATAACTAACCCCTCAATGTGTCGTAAATTATCTCAAGATACCTAACCGTCTTCTCACCTGAGGGGCGCCTTTACCAAGTAGGCAAGTGCAGTTTCTCCCGTCTCGTACGATTTCCATTGACCATATCATTATGCCTCAGAATATGCTTTCAAAGCCATTTCAGGCTCGGGACACACCGCTGTGGCGGTTCGCGGGAAGGATACGAGTGTAGTTATCACCCAGAAGAAGGTCCCAGTACGTTCTGGTGCCTAATTCGGCTGGCATCTCATTGTTACACTACTGATCCCTTCCAGGACAAACTGCTCGACGCTTCGACTGTCACCCACCTTTTCAGTCTAACACCCACCATTGGATGTGTGATGACAGGCCGTCTCGGTGAGGCATTGTTCAAGATCCCCATCCAAGCTCATCCTTATGTGACAACAAGCCGATGCTCGTGCCCAAGTCACTCGGGCACGTCAGGAAGCAGCAGATCATCGGTACAAATTTGGCTACGAGATTCCACCTGATGCACTCGCTCGACGGCTAGCAAATATCAACCAGGTCTACACACAACGTGCTGCGATGCGGCCCCTCGGCATAGGTACAACCATCTTCTCCATGTTGGATCTGATTCAGAATTCTGCCCATCGTAGCAATGATTATCATTGGCCATGATGAGTTTCTGGGCCCACAAATATTTAAACTAGATCCCGCTGGCTATTTCGTCGGATTCCATGCCACGGCCGCCGGCCAAAAACAGCAAGAGAGCATGAATGTGTTGGAGAAAAAATGGAAAAAACTCGATGGCAGTGGCGGCGAAGACGCCAAGAGGGCAGGACAAACTCTGAATCGGGATGCTGTCATCGAAGTACGTGGAGGTCTGATGAACAGAGACATTATTGACCAATTCTTCGCAGCTTGCAATTGAAACTTTATCAACGGTTCACTCGACTGAATATAAGCCGGGCGAGATCGAGATTGGGATAGTTTCGACATCGGAGTCAGAACCAGAGAAAAGTAGGGGGAAGTGGAGAGTCCTAAGCCAGGATGAAGTCGAGAAGGCTCTCATCGCGTACGGGGAGAAAGATTGATGTACACTACTTCAATTGTGTTCTCGTCGGGACATGTGTAATCATTTGGCCAGGTATTCGATCCTTAGAAGCTACTGGATAGTTGCAGGTGATTACAGTCCCAATCTAGTTTTTTCTGGAGGGCATTACAGCGCCCCCACTCTGTGTTGGAAGGGCGGCATGAATTGGATAGGAGGGAAAGACGAGACGTTAGCGCAATACTCACTTCGATTGCCTCGATTTCCCATTCTTCTACTGGGATGGGATTCCAATACTTGGAAGCACCTTCTTCCCAGAAATTCCGACCTGCATCCCTGCTCGCCGCCCTAGAAATGCTCCCGGGTTGGTCTGCGGGTCGTATTGAGCTCGCTTCAATCTTTTTAAGAAACTCCCCAAATGCCTCTTGGATCTCTTTAGGAGCGCTAGGGTGAGGGTGAGGCACATGCGCCGCTAAAACCAGTTTCGAAATGTAATCAGCTCGTGAGCGACATCAAAAGGGCACAACGTGTGGTCGTACTTTTCGGCAATCTTCGGTCTGGGAACCTTATCAATACATTGTGGACATGTTTAGCGAGGCGAATTCCTGAGGGCCGCATGGTGAACAAGTGTGTGCTGCCAGGGAATTATGCAACGATTCGGCGGGTCACCTCCTATTTGTGCAACGATGTGGTCGGGTTCACACCGGGCTACCAGAAAGTCCGTGGGAAGGAGAGGCTGTGAACACAGCCACACATACATTCTAATTTTCTCGACTGTCATTCGCCAGATGGGGAAGCAGAAAACTGCTCGGGGTGCACTCCTCGTCGCTAATCTTCCGCAGCTCCAGAACCTCATTAAAAGGGATCCCGAGGGATACAGAGAGGAGGTGTGACTATTTGCTGTATTTATTCATTCCAACCAACCCTGATCAGATCCCAAGTTTCTCCAACAACTCAATCACTTTGACAGCATTCGGCAAATATTCGAGATTAAGCCCGATGACGAGGACGAGTCTAAGAAATTTAGGGATCTCATTGGTTTTATTTCGCAAGTAGCGCCATGTTATCCCAAGGAGACTGCCAATTATCCGTCACAACTGTCCACTCTCTTGCTGGAGAACTATGCAATCCTCAACCCAGAAACCCGAAAAGTCCTGGTTAGCAATCTTGTTCTGCTTAGAAATAAGAGCGTTATTAACCCCCTCGAGTGAGTGCGAAAACCCAATCTTTCTTGGTTTCACCATGTTCACCTGCACTTCTTGCTTCTCAGGCTCCTCCAAACATTGTTCCCGCTCCTTCCAATTACTACATCCTCTGGGCTTCGTTCCACGATACTGCACACAATTCTGACTGTTATGAAGACTGCGAACCAGAAGACTAAAAATCACAAGCTTAACCGCGCGGTTCAAGCGATGCTATTCGGGATGGTTGAGCGAGGGATGGATGGAGAAGTTTTAGGGGACAAAGGGAAGCTTCGTGGTGCTAAGAACGCAGCCAATAACCCCCCGGAAGGGAACAAAGTCAGGGACGAAGCTATGTGGGCTGTCAATTTAACGAAGGAATTATGGAAGAAGCGCGTTTGGTGAGCTCAAAGAAATTGTTAGTTCCATTCTGCTAACATCATTAAAGGACCGATGCTAAAGCAGTATCAATAGTGATGCTTGCGTGTCTCCATCCCGTCACCAAAGTTCAAAGTGCCGCCATCCATTTCTTCCTTGGAAGTGAGGATGACGATGAAGAAGAGGAGGAGGATCCGGATCTGAAAGGGGAATTACGGAGACATACTGTAACAAAAAAGAAAGCCAGTTCAGACAGAAAACTGAACAAGGCCAAGAAACAGTCAAAGAAAGTGAAGTGACACAATTACTGCTGAGTCTATAAGCACGCTCAATATCTGCAGTTCTGGGAAGAAAAAGAAAATAAAGAAGCAAGTCCGAACTTCCCTGCCCTCCAGTTATTACATGATCCGCAGTCATTTGGGGAGCGGCTCTATACGTTGCTCAACAAATACGGTACGGACCACCCCCAAGTTTTTCTTCATCTTGTGCTGAAATTACTTCCTAGACAAGAGATTTTCTTTAGATCACAAAGTACTCATCATGCAACTCCTGAGTAGAATAATGGGTGCTCATCAGTTGTGCATCCTCGGTTTCTACACTTACATCATCAAGTATCTAACGCCTTTCACGCTTTCCATTCCTTCGATCCTCGCGTGCCTTGCACAGTCCACTCACTCCCTCACTCCGCCGTCTGTTCTCGTTACTCCCATTCGAAAACTCGCTAGTGAGTTTATATACCCTGGTGCCAGTGGAGGAGTGCATGCGGCTGGTATTAATGCTATCAGGGAAATATGCCGGCGTCAAATATGGGTAATGGCTGAGGGAGGCGACAACACCGGAGAGGCTCTTGTCGAAGGCGTGACTGAAGATGCTATTAATCGTGTCGTGGATGACAACGATCCCAAGGACCCTCTTCCAACACCTGGTAAAGGGGAAATGCAAGATTTATTAGCAGACCTTGTAGAATACAAGAAGAGCAAGGACAAAGGGGTCATGATTGCGGCGCGCGGTCTGTTAAGCCTGTACCGTGAAGAAATGCCAGGTTTGCTGAAGCGACGAGAGCGAGTGAGTCAAAAATCCACGGACCCTGAGCGTGATTTATGGTGTTTTAGGGCAAAACGGCAACCATCAGTATGAAAGCTGGATTACAGCAACCGCTTCCTTTCGGTCACACTCCCGACGCCGTGACGGGAATTGACGGACTAGAGGTACGCACGGAAAACATCCCTGAACGGTTCTCTTATGACTTCAATTCGTAGCTTCTCGAGCAACAGATGGACCAGCGCCAGTCCAAGGCAGCAGATGAAGCAGAAACAGACGGAGAGGATAAATGGAAAGATTGGGAAATGGAATCCGCCGACAGCTCGTCAGACTCAGGTGGATGGATTGACGTTGATTCCGACAACGACAAAGGCCTAGAGATCAGCGATAGTGATGATGACGAACAAGGAAAGAAGAGAGTCGAGGAAGATGGAAGAGAGGAAGGTAAAGAGGATAAAGATATGATGCAATCGGGCGCTGAAGTGGAGACACAAATCCCGAATCTTGCAACCACAAAAGTGGGGACCACCCCCCTGGTGTTGCCTGCGTGCTGATCCATCCGTTGCCTTAGATACTCACGCCTGCCGACTTCGCCATGATCGATGACCTCCGACTCAAGGCTGCCACTAAAGCTGTTGAGAGTGGAGGAGGTGCCGCCGCCAAGCGCAAGTTGGCAGCTATCGAAGCCTTCAATGGTGCCAATGCTTCTGGTGTGCGTGATCTTAGCCATGCCTTCGTCTCTGAAGGCGATATCGTGGGACCGCGCAAGAGGACCAAACAGGACTATGCAGAACGAATGGAATCCGTCCTGAAGGGTCGCGAAGGAAGAGGGAAGTTCAGCTCGACGAAGTTCGGGAAGAAAGCGGAAACTGGGGCCAGCTTAACGAACAGGGAGAAGGCAAGGAATAAGCCCCTCATGATGGTTTTGCAGAGTGGTAGCATACGCAACAAGAAGAAGGCTTCCATGAGAGAGAAACAGAAACGAACCTCAGCGCATGCTGCCAAGATGAGGAAGGCACGATGATCGGACTACTATACTGCTTGTTGTTATTTGTCTGAGCAGACGTCCATTGCAATACCATACCCCAGTCAAGGATGAGTGCTTGTGACATGGAAATGTTAGCCACCACGGGCAATGCGTGTTCTAACGGATTTATTATCCCCTGCACGCAAATGAAAGATATTCAAGGTCTTGTTACATCGAGAAGACCACCACAGTGACCAACACTTCTTCCTGTCTCAAATCCCACTTAAATATCGCACACACGCCATGACGCCACTTCAGCAAGAGCAACAGCCCTCACTTCCCCTTCAATGAATTCTGTGTCCTCGATTCTTTCGTCGCCGTCGCCCCCTGCATTACCATACCCAAACCCAAACCCGATATCAGCCGTACCACGCCTCGGAATGGTTTTTACACGAAACCTGACGTCTCCATCCTCCTGAACCCCTGTGCACACCGAGTCAACAACCCCTACGATAGTCATTATGCTGGGAGTGAGTGTCGATGGGTCTATACCCAATTCCTGTTGAGGAAGCAAAATGCTGTCAGAGGGGATTCCCAACCCGGAAGAAAAAAAGTGATAAACAAACCAACGCACCTGAGTAGCCATGAGGGTTCCAGGTCGCAAGCATGACAAATCGACGACATGCTTGAACGACCCCCATTTAGCATCATAATATCCATCTTCTAACAAATCCTGGATTCTTGCCAGATCACTTGCAGTCAGAGAAGAACTCGGTGTGCTGCTGCGTGCGGGGACCACAAGCGCATCTGACAACATGGTAGAGTCCCCTCCCTCTTGTGCTGCCCCATAATCCAACTGGCCCGTGAAACCGTTCGTATCACCCCAGACATCTGACTCGACGTCTACGGATGTCACTGTAAAGTTCGCCGGAAGGTTCGCCCGCTGAGATGGAGGAATAAGTTTGGGTGGTTGGTCGATGGGTTCCCTTTTTGTTTTGACGTCCGTGGCTCCATTTAGAGTTCTTCCCTTCGATTCCAGCTCATCATGTTCATCGGAGTTTTGTTCGTCTCCATCCTCCAAAGTGGTCATCAGAATTTTAGGAGTCCTTACAGTGCCATTCTGTGCCGTGGTTTCGGGGGCATCACCAAATTTAATTCGGGTTGGAATAATTCTCTTCATAGCTTGTTTAAACCCTCTCTTCTTATTCTTATTTTTTAAGCTATACATCGATGGGGTCGCGAGGGCTGCTGGAGGAGGAAAGGGTGTTTGTGTTTGTGGTTTTGACTGAGATTGAGATGGTATTGTCGGGTGTGAATGGTCGGGTATCACACCAGCCGATGTCAAAGGACCTGATGAATGTGACTCGGTGGGGAATGTCTCAATATCAGGAATGTCACCCAATTCTCGCAAGGAGTTCTCTCGGCGCGCTTGACGTAACTTGCGACGGCGAAGGTTACGCTTCTGGGTCATCGTACTCCCTTGCCATGGAGGTGTACATGGGTGGGATCCCGTGCTGTTGGATGCCGAGGAACCACGTTAACGTGAATACCTATCACCATTGGAAGTTAAGGGCGTACCGAGTGTGCTTTGAGCTTGGCGTGACATCCGAAATTCTTTCTGGTATGACTGTTGAAACCGTGGCCCTCGTTGTGTAAGCAGACGGGGATGATGATGACGGAAATGCTGATGTTGATGTTGATGCTGATGAGGATGAGGATGAAGATGAAGATGAAGACGAAGACGAAGATGATATCTCTGAGGAGGGATCTTCTGAATCAGAAGATTGACCTGAATGACTAGAATCGGACGAAGAAGCAGATGAGGGATCCGAGCTAGAATCGGACGATGACCTCTTTCGTTTCAACCTAACCTGGGATCCCTGGGCGGTGCGAGAACCTTCCATTTTAGCTGTCCCCCCTCCCCTCCGCTTCTTGGAGAAGAGCATTGCAGATTCTTCTAATCAGTTACAAAGGCGATGTGAGTCCGCGGGAGTGTTGGCATTAGCACAAATTCTGACAAACAAAAAAAAAAAAAAAAAGTGGCGCACCGACACCGTTTGATGCATATTTCCTTTTTAAGATCTTCTTCTCTTCCGGCTTCTTCGCAGACCTCGACGGCTCTGATGATAGTAGCCCAATTCTACACAAAAGCAGGGGATTAATGCCTAACAGAGATAGGTCCGTCAAGGCCATTACACTACTATATCACCGGTTTGTATCAGACTTAGAGGACTGCTGTCGAGGAGCATAAAGCCATCAATTGACAGTTCTATCATAGACGCGTCGGTGCCATATTCAGACAGGACCTGCAAATCATCTACAATGCGAATCTTGAGGTCTGCAACCGTTTGCGGTTCATTCTCTAATGAAACAGTAGACGACAAGTGTTGAAGCCTTTGCGGGTACAAAGGGTACCAAACTTTGAGCGGGAGCAGGGGCGGGAGAGTGATGAGGCGTATTCGCATACTTTGTCCAGAAAGTCTTGCCTTGCCCACCAAAGGACGAAAACTGAATTATCCTCATCTCGGGGCGGCACTTGCCGCTTCTGGTGCCCTAACCATGCGAGCGAGCCTTTGTCTGCTTCGTCGTCAGTTCTCCCATCATTATCACCGAATACTGGGAAATGTCTTGTACTAGAATCGGTTGTCTCAATTTCGATTCCCAGCCGAGAATGATTCACTCAGGGAGGGGTTGCATCAGACAAAATATTTTTTTTTTACAAATGCAGCTAAGTCGACTTTGTTCCATATGGATGAAGGAGGGTTGATAAAGCAATGAGTCTTCCCTTTGTAAAACGGGACCTTGATTCCTCGCTCCAATTCCCTAAACTAGACCAGAAATTGCACTCATGCAAGTTGCGGATAGTATTTGATAGTTGCTTCATCATGGAATGTCTTTCCGAATGAAGTTGATGTGCATCAGGACATAATGAACCTCGGCGCTTGCTAATCAACAGCGTGAGCTGTACATCTTGTGGCGTCGGTGCATTGGTGCCGAATAGGCGGCTATACTTCATTTTGCGGGAGGAAGACGACAGCGACCGAGTGATGAACATGAAACGGGGCGCGAGATTAAGATCGAGAGATCTTGAAGCCGGTTACGATATTCAACGCTGACTGAAAGAAAGAAAGTCCAAAGGAAAGCTTGCTAGTATCAATGTATAGCCAAGCGATGACTCGCACAGCCAGCAGTATCCTTGGTGACAAAGGCGGGAGGAGCAGAGATGATCATCTGGGAGGAATTCTGTTGCGCCAGTGCAGGGTAATTGGTTGGGTGGGACGGGTTGAGTTGTTCAGACAAAGGCTTGATGCAGCCACATCTCGAGGTTGCAATGAATCTAGGTACCTTGTTCTACTACAGAAGTAGCATGATTAAGGGATCAATCTCTCCCTCGCTTGAACAAGATCTTGATCTGTCGTCGGGGAAGCTGCGCTTTTAATTGTGCTTTTTCGCGAAATCTGGTTCCAAGGGCGGAACCATCTTTCCAATTTTAGGCGCGACAACAAAGGCAACTTGCTCGGCGTTGACCGTGGGTTGAACGTCCAACATTCAACCTAACCATCCCATCGGCCCATGGAAATTGTCCCAGCCTTGCTTGTCCTCCCTTCCTCTCTAGGATGTTCGTATATCATGATGAAAGGCGCTCTCCATATTCGCGTACGCTTCTAATTCAGTCCCTTCAACGGCGCTACCCAAACTTGCATCTCCTGTTTAGGTTGAATAAAGGCAACCCTCTCTTCGCCTCTCTCTATAAATCCTACCACCATCATCCATGTCCATCGTCCTCCAAGCCCATCGACAGCGAATACAACCTACCTACAGCTTCAGGCACATCCCAGAGTCTTCTCGCTCGTCTACGACACCTTCTCTCCTCGCGTCTCGCCCATCTAAATCCACCGACGCGTTTCTACACGCAACAACTTAACAACTTTTAATACTCTTACTCATCCTTGTACGTCCTTCCGCCATACGTTTGTGTCGAGGACATTTTTGCTTACCGTTCTCGCATCCTGAAGTCCTCATCTTTTCATAATGTGCTACAACGTCCACCTCACTACTGTCTACCGTGCATGCAGCCACTCGCATACCAAAATCCAAAAAGATGTTGATTGCTATCAGGCTGACTGCAAACGCTCCATTTCGCATGGTCGCAACTGCCGATACTGCATGAAAGACCCCGACTTCTGCCGCACCAAGCGACTGTACGTCCACGATATGTCACCCTTGATACGTCCTTCACTCATATAGCGCTTTCTTTTTCATCCATCTAGTCCTCACAAAGACGTTGAGCACTTTGACAGCGTTAGTCTCTGCCCATGGTGCTCGTCGTCGCAACCCCGCATGGGCATGCGCGTCTAAATCCTGTTTGACGCCGAGCGTGCTGTACACTCAAATAAGGGGTTTGGAGTGATGGGGGAGGGGGTATATTACATCCTAGTAATTCGCCCTTGGCTCCTTTTGCATGCTTGCGGCAGGACCGCTTGCCTACCCTTCCTGTTCCCAAAGTTGTCTCAAAACTCCTCAACAACCTAATAATCCCCTTCAACCAAATCGACAATTCAGCGCCAGGCAATTCGGATATCATACAACCAATGGGGTGACCCATCACTCATTGGTATCATCGAGATAGGAATCAAACCAGTAAACTGCTCGAGCCAACTTTATAATAACTCGCCGCTCAGTAATTGACTAGAGGATTCGCGCTTGCCGGACCTTACAGCAGACCTTACTATACTCTTCCCCAAACTATTCTCTTCTTCTGCGTAGCATACGATCCTGACATTAACTCCCCCATGATCTCGAGAATTCTCTGTCGTCACATCATTTTCACTTCCTTACAGCATTCTCCAATCGTCATACCCACTGCTTCCAATCGGCCTCATCTCTATCCATTGCTTCCCTTTTCCTCTCCTGTTCACGTTGGAGGGGTATTTTTTACGCTGGTGGGAGGGGGGGCAAAATAAAAGAAGTCTTTTTCGATCTAATTCCGAATCTAGATTTGACTTTTGCTTCCTTTCTGCTGCTTCTTCCATCTTTTTCCGCTTGCCAAATTTGACCCTAATGAATGTTTGTGTGTGTGTGTGTATATTGTATGCGTGTATATTTCAAAAGCGTTGAAAGAGATCTCATGCTTCAAGATGATCCCACGACCCACGATCACCGCCATTGCCTTCCTCTTTGAGAGGAATGGTTGTGTTTAAATTGACTCCTGAATGGGCGCAATCTGCCAAGAAGGAAAGCATGGGCTTCATTCAACCCGCGGACGGCGGCATTAGAGGGAGCATTACAATCACACGTACACACGACCATGCGTGGCCGATCCTCCATGAACACGAGTCTCAATAAGGATGCAAGAGCACAGACAAGTTGACGATATATATATATACGGATTGTAGATGGCATTCTGATACCGTTGCTCTGAGAGGGAAATAAGGTGGGGTGCTGACGGTAAGTAAAGCGGCTCGGAGTCCTCACGGATACGTACGTACATACGTTGCAATGCAATGAAATCCAATTGACAACGTGCCCAGCACTTACGAAAATATAGCATATCGTTCCTTAAAGTCCAATCGATCTCTTTGTTACGATCCACTTACCCTAGGCCTAGGAGTTCTCGAACTCTTTTTCTTTGTTCGTGACTTTCCTCACTAGGCAGGCATTAATGAACGGAGCGGATATCGATTCACGACGACGACGAGAGGCCCGATTAATGCTGGGCCGGCCGGGAAATTGAAGGCTCCCAAGGCGATTCGGAAAACACTGCTTTTCATTTGGAACAAAAAGGGGGAAAAGTAAGATCTGTAATATATAAGTATTACCCCCTCAAAAAAAAAAGAAAGAAAGAAAGATCAAAGAAACGGAAGGAGATTACAAACAAAGAGATTCTAGAAACCTATTTGGATTTTGATAATAATTATCATAATCTGATCTTATCCTTATCTGAGAATTTATTTCGAAATCTCGATGAGGACTAGTACATACAAGTTCAGCCATTTGCAACGTCTCTTTGATGCAAAAGCGGTATAAAAGTACAAGTACATACATAACAAGGAATTGACCGGGAAATCGATCTTTGGGACCCACGCCTGGCCTTGCCGACAAAGAAGAAATTCTAGATTCCCGCAATGCAATGTGTTCTTTTTTGTTTTTTGTTTTTTTATGTCCGATTCGGTCATGACAAGGAGTGGGATCGAGGAGAGCCATGTATGCATGCATGCAACGCGTGTGACAAAGACCGTCTAATTTCCCCAATTCGTGCAAGACAAAGTACTTGTTTCGAGCAGCCAAAACCTCCTATATAACGTACCGTAACTCCAGTTTCGTCGGGCCCCATGGACCGTACGTGCCGCGTGTTCCGGCATAGACGACTCTCCTAGCAATAGCTACTGTAAGCTCCTTGTCCCCATGATGCATGCATCATTCACAAACCCGTCTCCTGTCCGGGTGAACGGTTGAACAATGAGTCACTAGCACATTGCCAGCGATGATCTGTTAACGTCCCAATTTAGGGGGTAATTGCCCACCCACGCGCTATTGCGCGATCCGCAGATCTACATCAGTACTACTGGTCGAGTGCTTGCATGCAGCTCGTGATCAACAACAGCCACAGATAAGCTCTCACGACACCCCATGGGTCAAGCCGGCGAGCCCCATCCCTGTACTGCATGCACGTCCAGCTTCCCGATATACATATGCTGCTAAAACGTGGGGGCTAGGCCTGCCGTTCCAGGGAACGATCTCGGAACCGGTTAAGGGGCTCACAGCACGATCTTATATGAGCATACCATCCACCCCCGGCCGACCGAGAATCCTCGTCCTCTGATGGAAAATGCTATGCTCATCACACGCCCCCTTAGACGAACAAAGGGGAAAATGGGGACCGCCAGGTTCACGGCATGGAGTCAAGAGAGGGCGGCGTCAGTTGGACAAAGAGGATAAGGGTTGATCATCTCGTACAGACCCACTGCAAGTCACAAGGTTGCAAATGACAAAATTCAACATTAACACTTGAACGTGTCGTTAGCCATCGTTCACCTCCCTCATCCTTTGGGACAAAAAAAAAAGCAAAATCATCCGAGGACAGATCAGGCGAACATACTGCATGTCTGTTTGCGTTGATAATTTTGGCTCAAAAGAATAGGGGCCAAGTCGACTTGGTACACGTACATATGTATACACACCTGACCGTAATCGCAGGTCCGCGGCCTTCCCAGCGCGCCAATTATAATTAGGTAAAAATGGTTGCAAAAAAAAAAAAAACAGGTCCATGTCCATTTCCAGGACCCTCACGACCGCCGTATTTCGAAATCCGCTGGTTCATATGGTTTGTACTGTACCTCCATCTCAAGGTCGAGCTCGTTCCATTCTCTGACCACTATGATGACGTATATATAGTTCGATTTCCCGATCCTCGTGTTCCAGCACTCACATGTCTACACCCCACAGTCAGCCCCTAAATCAATCTTGTGCTCGGGTTATGCGCGGTGATTGGCGTTAAGGGGAGTTTAAGAGACCCGTCCTCCGCAGCCCCGGCTTCCTATTAGACCAAAAACCGTAACCGGGAGAACGAGCTAAGGCGAATAGTAGCCGGCAAGCGATGCGAAGAGGGGGATGATATTGCACAGCTGGTAATTGATGCCATGTGTTAACTTCTTGCGCACTTCGACCTCTGAATTGGCTGTGTGACCCCCCTAATTTTAAGGCCAGTTTACATTCCTGCCAGGACCGTCTCTGCCGGTGTGCGTCGTCTGATAGATATGCTCCATGGCTTGCTCATTGGGGGAATTGAAAAAGAGAGCACCAGGCCGGATTTGAACCGACGACCCCGGGATATTACCATGACTGCAATCCCATGCTCAGCCACTGAGCTTCTAGTGCCGTTGACTGCCCACAAATATTTCTGTTCACCTATCAGTTGTTACATATGGTGTCTGATCAAGTCACTAAATCAACCCTTCTTAGCAATGCGGAATAACAGTAAGGCTTGATTAATAAGATTAGGTTAATTAGATGCGTAAAAGTAGGACAAATTGCAATCGTTTGAAGGAAGGTGGTTTGTCAATGTAACAGGAACGACAAGTTGCAGGAGGGTAAGTTTTTCAATGAGGGTGACCATTGTAGGTGGGTATCTGTGTTGGATCGATCTTGGTTATCCATAATTGAAGCTCATTGGGATTAGGTGCGGCTAGCGCATGGGAATTCGATGGTGTAAATAAAGTGAACGTATGCTTGCGCTGTGTCGTTCAATAGGCCAGTTAATAAGGCGCATCTATCAAACCGGATACTAACTTACGCCAAAGAGAGCATCCATGTTGTCACTGCGCTCCACTTTGACTCCGCTGCCGCTGAGACTGATTATTCCGACTTCATCTAGTTCATTAGAGTGTGCATATACATATAAATGTGGCCTATTACCGAAACATGATGATTACAGGCATTACAACAATAAAGCGGATGCACGTACCTCCGTAGAACGAACCATCTTCTTACCCATAGATTTTCGCCCGCATCGGCAAGTATGAGAAGATGCCCTTTCTTGGTTGCACCATCGCTACGTTGTCGCTCAGCACAATCAGAAAGGCATACACTAACGAGATACACACGTTCGAGGAACAAGTTTTGTGGAGGCTACCAGTTTGACGGGTTCCAGAGGGGCGTGTTTGCGCTTCAATGCGGGGCGAGGCGTTCCCTCTTCAGTGGGAAACTGGGTAAGATCCGGCTGGACCACAAATGACTTCAGCAGAGAAAATGTAGGTCGAACAAATAAACGCACGCGTCCACGATGGCCAAACCGCCGCTTCCATAGTTCGATAACCTTGTGTAAAAGTTCGTCTTTGTTCCAATACCGGTCCGCGTTGGACACCGAAAAGAAGGATGGTGGTAGCGAAGCTAGAACCGCACGAACAGCATGTACGTCCGCTGCTCTTCGTTCCGTGGAATCTAATCGTACGTAGTCTTCAACGACGGAAATCCCACGAGGCTTCCAAGACCCGAGCACTTCTTCGCCTCGGACGTACTTCTCTGAAGTATCCAGTCGCCAGAGGTCCTTCACTGACCTTGTCAGTGGAGGAGTAAGTCGGAGGCTGAAGATGGTGCTAGTCTTTGACAATGCTTTCGTTGACGTAAGCATATTCACAAGCCTCCCTGGAGGCTTGGCATCACGACCTTGCATGACAATGGCAAAATCCATATTGAACGTTGCTGGGTCTAAGCATGTGTCTATGTCAACTGCGAAATGTAGCTGCAATAGCACTCTCTGGTTTGGCGCCGTGACACGATTGAGGAGATGCGAGTCATGAACTCCAGAATCCCACAACGCCTCTACAGTTAGAGAGCCAGTACCATCTGGCCGATACTCAACGGAGGGGTGCCGGAGTATCTTAAGATCACACAAGTCCTTCGATGCCGTGTCCTGTAGACGTCCTTTCTCGTCTAGCAAGCGAATCCTCCCAATTCGTATTCGACAAACAAGGGACCACGGCAGTTGGCGACCAGAGTTACTGGTGAGAACCAGTAGGATTCTTCTCTGTAATCCCTGGTGCAATGTAAATGAACCGGGATCTAAGTAACCTTGTGAGCGAACAGGTACTGGTCTGTATTCGCCATTCGCTGTCAACTCCAATATCCGAAGCCAGACAGTAACGTCATGGGCCTGCTCTGCGACAAAATCGTTCTCAGATCTGCGCATTGCAGAGGGCATGGGGGGTTGGGGTGAATTCGAGGTAGCAGAGGATACTGATGAGGGTGAGGATGATTCCGGGGAGCACGTGTTATGCGCTGTTCACGAATTTCATCCCACCGCTCTAACCGTTCAAGATATTGCGGTTTGACGATCGCAAAGAACTCTATTGGAGCATAGCCATCACGAAGGTGGTTAATCACCCGATTGGTCATGGCGATCGAAAACATTCGACGGAATCTAAGTTCGGAAGACACCGAAGTGTCCAGATCTACAGAGTTCGAGGTAAACACCTCCTCGGTAGCAAGTGATGTTCCCAAGAACGCGGAAAGTCGAACTTGAAGGTGGATTGCGGAGAAGTCAAGGGAAGATGGTCCTTTCACATTGTCAACCGTTAGGAAAAAACTGAGTTTTGAGCCAGTAGGAGCGGCGCCAGGCAAAGGAGAAGATGCGCGGCTTTGAGGTAGTGAGCCGTTTGGAGAGCGCAAAGCGGATGGGGGATTCACCGTCCGAACGTCAACTCTGCACGATCCGATGGCTTCCGAGGTGTAACGGCAGAATATTGGGACGGTGGACGTCGAAGACAATCTTCGGACTAAATTGGCAAGACAGATGAGAGCGTTACCTACGAAAGAGTATTCAGGGGCTGGATTATCATAAAATGCCTCTCTGATGCAAAATGTTGGGAGTAGGATGGTCGGTCGATAAAAGCGCTAAGGTTCCGCATTCGTTGAACTTGTTGCTGTAGACGATCCAACGACCAGACATACACCGCATTATGCTTCCTATCGAGGACCTTCACGCCTACAGATGGTTGAGTGGCAGACGCGAGAGCAGGATCGGTGACATTCCCTATTTCTCCTAATCCGGCTATGGACTGAAGTGCGGATGCTGGGGCTGCTAATGCACCTCCTGCTGCAATCGTAAAATTGTAGGTGATGTGTTTGTCCAGGGTTTTACTGCTGAGAGATAAATCACGGCCCAAAGCGAGAACAAATAGCTTACACACCTTATGACATTAGCCTCCTTAACTGTCACCGCGTGAGCGAGGATGGCCTCAGCCATTGAGAATGATCGGTGAGCTCTCCATCGGTCAAGAACCTTTCGAATCAAACGCAATTGTCTGGCGGAGTAAATTGTAGCCTCGAAGGCCGTAAATTCTGCACTGTCTGCAGCGACTCCACGGGCCCGGAGGTCCAGAAGTCGCTTCATCTGCAATTGCACCATTCTAAGTTGAGTTTCCATGTTCTCCTTCTCTGCTCTGATATCCTCCGTGTCAGCATCGTGTATGGCGCTGAGCCTAGCTTCGAATTCTTGTTTGTTGGCGTCCAATTGCCCCTGAAGCTCCGTTATGCCGTCCA
>NW_024067397.1:0-37554 GCF_015039405.1 Cantharellus anzutake | reverse complement strand
AGTGAAGATCCCTGAGAATTGTAGGTCTGATTTCTTGATCTGGTCTTTACCAATGACACTAGTTTTTGTCACAAGGGGAAGAGAAACCACTTCACCCATCTCCCAAGTCACGACCACGCACACGGTACGCTCCATTGAGGAGCGCCAAGTACCGTGGCTGATCTGTCCATCCTGATGTCTCCAACTACCCATCATCCATTCCTTAATAGCTCACTTCGTCATGAACTACAATCGATGGGAATTTGATTGTCTACTCTCATTGTTACAAAAATGGGGCCGGAGGTGCCCATTTTCGTCCGTTCTTGGCACAGGAAAGTGGAAGAGGGTAGAAGTTGAGCTCATATGATTTTACAATAGATATGGCAGGTGTTGTTATAGATGTTTTCACAGAGACATTACTCTCGGGTTTTTGGTTGATTATTGATTGGATAAACTCTATTTATTTACATATCATGTGATTTGGGTGTGTGCAGCGCCCATAAGAGGCTAAATCAGGCAATTTCCCATTTCCATAACACTCATACAAGACTGGGAACACTCATCAATTACATATCCTGTTATGGTACAGACTAGATATAACAATCGTCATCCCTCTATAAGAACAGATCGAGTAAAGGGGAATTCTCCCCATCCTCGTAACAGCCCACTTGTTCCGTTCTCATCAAATAACTATGTTGTTATGTTGCAAGCGTGGCTCGTATACATTACCCTCTTGACGTTCCTTTATTAAATCTACTATTTTCCCTTCCATTGCCAATGGGAATCTGATTGGTTTCTCCTGCCATGGATCGTGCTTAACTGTACGTATCACATAGTCAGGAAAATATTCTCTATTAAACACTCCTCGTTCTTTACTAGAATAGGCAAAGGCATTCGGGTGCCTGCCTACTATATAAACCAAAAGATCAACCTCCGCGGTTCGGAGAAACCCTTTAGGTATAGTGTCTATCATGGCCTGGACTCGATGCCGAACCCATCCCCAACGTGGCTATTGCACAATTAGCCCAAGCCATTGCCAGCTTGGCTCGTCACACCGGTCGTCCGCCACCTCCACCATCCTCTGCTCTCCGGACCAAGGTCCGTGAGCCCAAACAGTTTGATGGGAAGGATCCCAAGAACTCCGAGTATTTTCTGGTCCAATGCGAACTCAATTTCCAGGACCGTCCCCTCGCTTTTGCTAGCGACTGCGCTAAGGTCATCTTTGCGCAGTCCTTGTCATATCCATGCATACCCAATCCCGACCCGACTCCCGGACCTCCTCCTTCCCACCTCCGGAGTCTTACCCTACTGCTGCCCGTTCTGATTGTTACAAAAATGGGGCCGGAAGCGCCCACTTTCATCCGTTCTGGCACAGGAATAGGGAAGGGGGTTGGACATAATGGTTACAGGTGGTTTCACAGATGGTTTGACATGTGGTGTAACAGATGTTAGCACAGCGGGTTTTTGGTTAATAATTGATTGGTTAAACTATATTACTATATAAATCACATGATACAGAACCCATAAGAGTCTAAAATGGAAATTCCCATTTCATAACACGATATTCACCTTCGGTCCTGGCAACACACTCCTTTTACCTCCCATACACCTCTACTCCTCCTTCCCTCTCTCCCTATCTCCGTCTGCTCCGATACTCACCTCGGACCGAACACTGCCCCTCTTGCCACCCTCCTACTACTCCTCCTCCTCCTCCTACTCCGCTCCTCCTTCACAAACCTCCACCTTCCGTCACCCTCCTACGCTTCCCCCGTCCGCTCCGATACTCACCTTTGGACCTGACAACTCTCCTTCCGCCACTCCTTCTCTCTTACTTTCTCCTCTCTCCTCCCTCTGGTACTCTTCTGCCGACCCCCACCAAGTTACGACCTTCCACCGCTGTCCCATACTTCGTACTTGGGCACCGCTCATATCTTTGCTCCGAGCCTCCATCATAGTCCCTACCTCGGACTTTGACTCCACTCGGTCTTAGTCCATTGCATTGGTGACTAAACACCATTGCCAATATTCCTCGGACTTTCAACCCCGCCTCTGTAACCTCCGTAAGCTCCGCAACCTCCGAGCTTTGCAGATCGCCTTCGGCACTTTCGCTGCTTGTAATGTATCTTTCGTGTTTTCCCCTCATCCCTATTTGGACTGCTGCTTCTTCCCATTCTAGCCAGTTAGTCATCATCCCCACTTCTCCTCATCCTCCTGCCCTCTGAGCCTCGCCCTCCTACCTCCTTTCGGACGTATCACAGGTCCTGCCTTGTGACCTTCGGTATCACTCCGCTTCTGTCTACCCTTTGTTCCCGTTCGGACGTCTTCGTTCCGATTCGGATCCCCTTTGTCTCCTTGTGCTTTTGCCCCCTCCATTATATATATCGGCACTTGTACATACTCGTTTGGGGCTCAGTCTGAAATCAACCTGAAATGCCCCTAGAGACTTCCTGCTTGCCTACTGTGAAATTAAGGACCAAATGGACAAACAGCAATGGCACAGCGCTCTGCTTGAGTCGCTGAGGCCAAGGTCCCTCCACGCTAAGTCTCCGATTCCACTCCAGAGTCGTCTGTTTCCACCCGTTTCTAACAGTCCTACCTCAAGGGAATGGCCCTCAATTGGTTCGAGCCGGATCTATTATTCGACCAAAATTCTACTCTTCATCCGCGATGGATGAATAACTACCAAGTTTAAATGCGTCTTCCATCTCCGACTTATCCTCCCTCCATATTCCCGTTTCTTTTTCTCTTTCAAATGGTCTATTTTCTCCTCTCAATGTTGACCCTTCGGTTAATGTTCTACCCGTTGTAGATAGTGTTGCTGATGTACCACTCTCTCCTCCACCCCCTCCGACTACTTCCATAGATCGTTCCACCTCTCTCCATTTCTCTTCTTTCTCTTCTCCTGTCCCTTCTCCCCTGTCCAATGATAGGACACAAAATAAACTTTTCCGCTCCTATGAGAATGTACCTGCACTCATAGACTCTGGGTCTTCGGACTGCTTCATCGACGACACATTCATAAAGAAGTTGGCCTTGAAGACATATCAGATTAAACCCCTACAACTATGCCTATTTGACGGTAGCACCAACTCAATCATAACCTGTGCCATTGATATTCCCCTCCGCTTCGCTTCCGGAAACATCACCCCCACGACTTTCTTTGTCACATCGCTGGATGGATCTTGTTCCTTAGTCCTAGGACACAACTGGCTTACCCACTACAATCCGTTGATTGACTGGGTCTCAAGCAGTATTACGTTCCGAACTTCCGAACCTACCAAGACAGTTACTCCGAGCTCTCCCCCGTCATCTCCGGTACTACTGCCATCGTCCGACATCCAACCATCTGATGTTTCACCAGCCCCCCAGTCACAGGCTCCCACTCCTCCGTTACCATCTATCGAGTTCGTCAGCCATTCCGCATTCGCGAAGGCTTGTTGACTTGAAGGATCGGTATCCTTCAGCCTAACCATCCCTTCTGAGGAAAGCCGCTTGAGGGCTGCCTCATCCCACACCGAGTCTGTCGACCTCTCAGCCGTTCCGAAGGAGTATCACGAGTTCACGGATGTGTTCAGTAAGAGCAAAGCCTCGACGCTGGCACTGCACTGTGAGTATGACCTGAAGATCGACCTTGAGGAAGGCACTTCACCACCCTTGGGTACTATGTACTCTCTCTCTACTTTGGAACTCGAGGCCCTCCGGGTGTTCTTGGATGAACACCTGGCCTCCGGGTTCATTCATCCCGCTACTTCCGCTCACGCGGCACCGGTCCTCTTCGTCCGCAAGAAGGACGGATCCCTCTGCCTTTGCGTTGACTTCCGAGGGCTGAACAAGATCACCAAAAAGGATTGCTACCCACTCCCCCACATCTCCGACCTCCTTGATGCACCTAGCGGTGCCACGGTCTACACCAGACTCGACCTCCAGCATGCTTACCACCTGGTTCGCATTGCAGCAGGTGACGAATGGAAGACCTCCTTCCACACGCGCTATGGTTCCTATGAGTGGCTTGTCATGCCATTTGGTCTCACAAATGCACCCACGGCCTTCCAGCAACTTGTCAACATGATCTTTGCCGACCTCTTGGACGTTTCTGTGGTAGTCTACCTAGATGACATCCTTACCTACTCGGAAGACATGGCTTCACATCAGGAGCATGTCCAAGAAGTTCTTAGGAGACTCCGCAAACACGGCCTATACGCCAATCCGAAGAAATGCGAGTTTCATATGGACACTACGGAATATCTCGGATACTGCCTCTCTCCCTCCGGACTCACCATGTCCAGCGAGAAGGTTAAAGCCGTCCAAGATTGGCCCAAGCCCCGTAAAGTCAAGGATGTCCAATCCTTCCTTGGTTTCGCTAACTTCTATCGGCATTTCATCCACCAATACTCCGACATTGTGGTCCCCTTGACGTGCCTCACACGTAAAGGAGCCCCCTGGTTATTCTCTGACGATTGTTGCTCTGCTTTCAACACCTTGAAAGAAGCCTTCACTTCTGCTCCTATCCTCACACATTGGCTACCTGATGCCCCCCTCATTGTAGAAACTGACGCTTCCGACTACGCAATCTCTGGAATCCTGTCCATCTGCTGTGATGACGGAGAGATTCGCCCCGTCGCTTTCCGCTCTAGAACACTCTCGGCGCCGGAGCTCAATTATGACACCCATGATAAGGAACTGCTCGCCATTCATGATGCATTCCGATCGTGGCGTCATTACCTTGAAGGTTCAGGAACCCCAATTGACGTCGTCACCGACCACAAGAACCTCGAGTATTTTTCCACCACCAAACTCTTGACCCGGCGGCAAGCCTGCTGGTCGGAGTTCCTCTCCCAGTTCCACATGACTGTCCGATTCCGTCCCGGAAGACTCGGAGTAAAACCGGATGCGTTGACTAGACGCTGGGATGTCTATCCCAAAGAAGGGGATATGGACTACGCTCGCGTCAATCCACAGAACTTCTGACCAGTCTTCACTTCGGAGCAGCTCACTGCATCCTTACGAGCTACATTCCTAGCTGCCACAGTAATCCGAGCAGCCATACTCATCGACACAGAGGCTCTTCATCGAGACATTCTAGCCTCCCTCTCCTCCGACACCACAATCTCTTCTCATCTCGCTTCCCCCAACCTCCCCAATTCCCACTGGTCCGTTGATGCGGAAGGCCTGTTGAGGCTGGACAACCGCATTTACATTCCGGATTCTAACGATCTCCGTCTCCACGTTTTGCGAGACAAACATGACCACCAACTTTCCGGACACTTCGGTCAAAACCGGACTCTGGATCTAGTGCGTCATGAGTATACCTGGCCAGGCATCCGTAACTTCGTCAAGAGTTACGTATCCACCTGCACTTCCTGTGCCCATGCCAAAGTTCCCCGTCATAAGCCTTATGGCTTGCTCAAACAACTCCCCATCCCGAACGTCCTTGGAACTCCATCTCCATGGATTTCATCGAACAGCTACCCTCCTCTTCTGGATTCACTTCCATCTTGGTTGTTGTGGACCGCCTGTCCAAACAGTGCATTTTCATCCCTACCCATGACACCATCACCTCTCCGGAACTGGCCAAGCTCTTCCTCCTCCATGTGTTCTCCAAGCACGGAGTTCCTTCCCACGTCACCTCCGACAGGGGTCCGGAGTTTGTCTCTCATTTTTTCCGTTCACTTGGTAAGGCCCTCGACATCCACCTCCACTTCACCTCCGGTTATCATCTGGAAGGAGATGGTCAGACTGAACAGATGAACCAGACGCTCGAGCAGTACCTGCATATCTACAGTAACTACCAGCAGGACAATTGGTCCGAACTCCTGCCTCTCGCAGAGTTCGCATACAACAATGCTCCGAATGCCACCACAGGCATCTCCCCATTCTTCACCAACAAAGGCTACCATCCAAACATCACCGTTCACCCAGAGTGAGACCTGACATCAGTACGCACCCAAGAGTACTCCGTAGATCTCGACTCCCTCCATCACTTCCTTTGCAAGGAAATGCATCTCGCTCAGATCTGTTATCAGGGCCCTGCAGACTCCCGTCAGAGTCCTGCCCCAGCTTTCGAAGTAGGAACCTCGGTCTACGTAAAGGCCAAGTATTTCTGCTCCACCCGACCTTCCAAAAAGCTCTCCGAGAAGAACCTCAGCCCATTCGAGATCATTGCCCACGTTGGAACTCACTCCCTCACCCTCTGCCTGCCGGAAAACATGCAAGCCATTCACCCAGTATTCCATGTCTCGCAGATCGAACCCTCCGTCCCGAACATCATTCCAAACTGCCACCAGCCACCTCTGCCTCCCATAGAAATCGAAGGCGAAATGGAGTACAAGATCGAGGAGATACTCGACTCCAAGATCGACCAACGTAGACGCAACAAGTTGCTCTACCTGGTCAAGTGGCTAGGTTATGAAGGGACCGACGAGGAGACACAATGGCTCCTTGCCGGGGAACTCAATCAATGCCTCCAACCTCGTTGAAGCGTTCCACTCTCGGTACCCAGATAAGCCTGGACCCGAAGCCCCTTAGGAACCCCGACTCCTCTCTCATCTCTCCTTTCTCTCCACTCCTCACTTCTGTCTTCATTTTTTTTCTTTTCTGTAAGTACAGCTCCCCTCACCTTACTAATTCTGGGCCTTCAAGGGTTCAGGCCTAAGAAGGGGATACTGTCATATCCATCCCCGGCCATCGACTTCCAATCCCTCCGATCCCTCTGGTCTACTTCTGCTCCTTCTCCACTAACCTCGGAGCTCCCGTATTCCGCAACCCCCTCGGTACCCCTCGATGGTCACCACCCCCTCCTTTCAATTTATTACCTACGCCTCCCTAAGTACGGAGCCCCAAAGGCTTCCAGACAGCTCCGATGTCCGCTAGCGCACTCCCACCTCCGCTGGACAATACACTTGCTTGCCCTGCAAGCCCACCTTCGGGCCTATCCCTCCTTTCCGTTTCTGGGTTATCACCTGCCTTTCCATTAACCCCATAACCTGACTCATCGGTAATATTCAATCGGCTAATGTCTAACCCTGTTAGCTCCGCTCCGCCATTTGCGGACCTGCCCTCACTGTAACTATATATACTTAACTTGTACATAAGTTACACTCCAGTAATAAAATCGACTAGAGTTTACCCTCTTTAGTTCTGGTTGCCAGTTTAGTAAGTTAGGGCACGGATGTGTTACTTGGCACAGCGCTCCTGGCACAAGTCGCTGAGGCCAAAGCCCTCCACCACGGAGACACTCCTTCGTCTCGACCTGGTCTCTGACAGCAATGGCTTTTCCCCAGTCAGACCTAGAAGATAGGCCATGTTCCAAGTGCGTCACTGTTCTTTGTTCTTTATGAAGTATTCACTATCAAGTTGTTTGCTGTCGGACATCGTGGCTGAGAGTGACAGCAAGAGGTAACCTCTAGCCCTACAGTCATCCCGCACATCCTATATACTGTGATGGGCACCCTTGAACTTCATTATCGTAAACTGATCTGAGGGTTGCTGCCCTTGCCGTAATTGCCGAGGGTGAAGACCCCGGTGCTTGAGCTGTTGATCCAAATAAGGAAATCCCTGTCGTGAGCCATGATCTTGCCAACTTTTTAGGTAGAGGATTCACCTGCCCCACTTACCCGTTCGAATCAAAACCGGCAGATTTTTTTGCACTTCACTGTAAGGTGAAAGGCTAAACTAAGTTGGACCACTTGCCTGAAGTGGGAATGAGAAGAAGGCTGCTTCTTCAGTCCTGCTTTGGCTAGGTTTATATACATCTGAAAACGGGTCATGTGGAGGTGCCATGTCAACCTCGGATGAAGCTGGGTTGTTGCAGGCAACTCCGCAGTCTATCCCAGGTGTAAGAGGAGAGAAACACAAGTAGGAATGCATGGCGCGTTCGGCGTTGCAGTACCCATGCAGGGTGCTCAGCATCAGACGTGTCCATGCTACAAATGTGGAAAAGAGAGAAGTCGTCTGTATAAGGATAGAAAGGAAAAAGAGAGAGGAGAGAAAGAAGGAAAGGAGGAAGGAGGGAGAGGGAGAAAGAGAGGGCAGAGAGTGGTGCAGCACAGCATGCCCTGACACAAAGTCCCATCAGCACTGCAAAAACACAAGACCATGCAGCACCATTCAGCACTAGTTACCATCATGATCAATCAAGCCAGGTGATCTGAGCGACCCCCAACAACCTCACACCACACTATTGAGATGGAGCTTTGTGTTGGAGGAACCGTGTGCTATGGGAGGCCGGACGAGTTTGTCGTACAGCCACATTCCCACATCCGAGCGAGGAACTCGCCCGGACAGCCACATTCCCGCGGTAGCGTGACTACTTGGTCACAACACCTTTTCTTCTTTTTTATTTTGGTCACTTCGGACTTATCCGCGAAGGCCACAAACTATATTCAATCATTTGAATTAGTTTCCTTTTTCCTCAGTTCTCACGCATATTGCTTGAGACTGAGCTATTGGCACTAGAGCAAGCGGTTATTCCGTTACTTTGTACTTCAAATATTGTTATCAGCACATTTATATTGGATAAGACAGTATGAGTGCATGCCAACAAGCAAAACAAGCTCTCTAGTGTAATACTCTGGGAAGCATTCAGCAATGGATTGTGCCAGGATCAGCTAGCTGCATGCCCTAAATTAGGTCTGTTAGATCCCTGCACTATTCTTGATAATCCGCTGCAAGAGTTCTGAACTCTTCCTGGTGTACGCAATAACAGAGAATATCACGACTATTCCTGTACTGTTCAGCCCAGGAATACTCCTCCTCTGTATCCATCATTTAGTGGCTCGGAGCGTCAAGACAGGCATGTGACTACAAGACAGTCGCTCAGCCCACCGGGATCAACAACGACGAGAAAGTGTGATGATAATGATTCCGCAGCACCCAGAAGATAGCACACAATATCACAAACCACAGGCGTTTCTGATACGGTCGGTGTCTTTGAAAGGCAGTATAGGTTAGATAACCAACGTTAAATCCCCGAAAGTCGGTGTTTTGGAGCATATGAAAGGATATACAATATTCATAGTTCGTGGATGTCGTAAGAGGTCGTGAGAAGAGTTAGAATAGAATAGCTTAATGGTAGATCAGAGGATGTCACCCCGGGATGAGAAAGGAAGGATGGGTGGAAAACGAGTGAGGGTGGAAACGTAAATTGCAGGAATAGGCTGAGCATTGCCTGCGAAAAATGTACCAGCCAAAATGGCGAATCATGCAACCGGAGTCCGGAGCTCCCCACCACTGGAAGCAGGACTATCCGCATCGACATTCATAGTTGTGCAGTCCCCGTTGATGTGGTCACTGCGGGAGCTCGTCTGCCGGACTGGCACACCGACCCCAGACGCGTCCTCATCTTCGGACGAACCAGAACGGTCATCCCTGCTAAAACTCGCGTCGTCATCCGACGAATTTACCTAGAACGGTATTTCAAAAAAGAATAGAACACGAATAATCAGCAACCATTGTAAATTCGCCACGGTCGAACGTCCATCCACAAAGGCACGACACGTACCCATTGATCCAATGCCTCCTTCAACCTCCTCTCCTCTTCGGGCGTAATGTTCATCAATTCTTCCCCTGAACCCTTCTCTGCATGCATCCTCAGCAACTGAGCCAATGACCGTTGTCTACTTGGCATCGGCGTGCTTTCTGGTGGTAATTCGACGCGTCGCCGTCTGGGTGAAGGAGTGGCAACGATGCTTATAGAACCATTTGATCGATCCCAGTCCATATCTGACTTGGCAGACATAGAAGAAGACGCGGAGAGAGCTGAGACTGGTCGCTCAATGCTCATTTCTGTTGACATTTCGGTGGCACAAAGGTGGAGAGCGATGTCAAGTGTGATATGGTGATGGAAGCGACAAAACGGTGCAGACAAGAAGGACCAGAATTTGGCTGGTAAGGAGGCGCGAAAATACGTCAGACGCAATTGAGTAGGGGACTTAGGGGAGGACTCTGATCTGTGACTTGGCTGGCTGTTTCCGGGTCACATGATGAGTAAACAAATATAGCTGCTTGGCGACGTTGGCAGTTGAATCGGCAGAAATAAAAAACATCTCACGCATTTTTTGTACATATATGCTCCAGGATATAGGATTCCCCTCGCTGTAACGAGATTCCGTGAGTCTGGAGCGAAATTTGAGTTTCCTGGTTCGTAAAGCTTGGGCTATCCAAACCCTAGCACACGCAGCGCGGCATTCACGGAAGCGCCATGATAACTTGAACCTGGAGACTCACCTATTTCTCAAGTAATGGGCGGATGGGCGCTCGCACCGGCAGGCAGCCTGTGGCCGTGGGAACATCACTGATGAAAATTGAATGTAATTTGTTATTCAGTGCGCGGCCACTCATGATTTACACTGCACCAGAAGTACTCAAAGTCATCGGATGTCACGCGTTGTGCTCATCCATAGGTTGGACCCATAAAAGCACGCATACTGCCAGAGTTGGCTAGCTAGTGTCAGCCCACCCCTCTACTTCTCTTGAAACCCAGGCGATCGATCAAGTCCCTTCTCTTCCATCATTTCTACCATCGCTGCTCCTGTCGAGGAGCGTGTATTTTCGACTCAGCCAGTTTCCGATGACTACTACGTTAGGGGGAGTGAGCAGTTGCTTCACTTCCAAATCTACCCTGCGCCCTAAATATTGTGTCGCCTGCTCCTGTGAAGCTGTATCTATCTTGAAGCGACAGTACGTTGATATGATGTCGATCATCCACAATATGACTTTCATTCCCACATTCGCATCTATCTTATCACACAAGTGCATTTCATTTTTGCCACAAAACAGCCTTCATAGTACCCACCCTACGATAGTGCAACGCGTGTGAACAAAAAATTTCCCCCAATCCTATCCTCGAATCTTGCTGGAAATGAAATGATACCTGCGTAAGTCGAGCGCTTTCCACCGAACTGAGAATGAGCTGCTGATTACCTCACATAGTATTGCGTTCCATCGGGTCCAAGTCCAGCACTGTTACGGTCTCAATGTTGATTCAGTCATTCCGAGCAACATTTTGGATGTGGCTCCATAGTTGATATCACTTGCTTCCACGCCCTCCTTGTGCCAGGGAGGCGCGCAGCATCTGCAGTGTATATTGTTCCGCACCTCAATAGGCAGCACCGAAGCTCATAAATCTCATATTGGTCATCCACAACAATCATAACAAGAATCAAATTAGCAACGAAATTGGAACAGCCAAAAGCCCAATATTAATCATCACTTTAGACGTGTCCCTTGACGGTATCAGTCGCGAGCCGTTCTTGTACTCGTTCAACTTCATGGACCCAATCGGCTCGCAATACTATCCAGGTTGATATCAATGCATTGAACGCAAGCGCCATAGCGAGACCGATCCAAAGGCCAAAGAGTCCGATGTTAAACTTGATTGTCAACAATAAACCTGGCGAACGAGTGTTATTATTTCCGTCTCCTGAACAAGGGACGACACTCACCAAACGGGATGCCAAGAACGTAGTAGGAAACGAAGTTGAGCAATGCACCTAGCTTTTGCCTACCACTTGAGCGCAGAATACCTGCAGTGACGGCACAAGTCGCATCAAAGATCTGAACGCGGCGTGAATCGTCTTGGGCTATTGTGTGATACGGCTTCCGTACCTGGAAAACAGCCACCAACGGCAGAATATTCCCGACCAACAACACAACCTCCGGATCAGAGTTGAAGATGTATGCCCAGTTCTTACGGAATGAGATAAAGATGGCCCTGTGTGTGATATAAAGTGAGATGGCCTTCGAAACTCCAAGAGATCAATAGCATTTACATGCAGCAAAGTCCAAATCCAAACCCCATGAGTAGGGAGACGGATGAACCGATTTTTGCTCTAAGCGCATTACCTGCTCCAAAATATAACTTACATCGATCCTGGAATATCTTGGAATTACTCACCGGCACCTAACATGTTCCCGATCCTATACAAAAAAATGAGCCATGGACACATGTCTGTGGGGGAACGTACCTAACAGAAGCCGCAACGCTGAGCGCATACGGAGCCTGATATGATGAAGAACAAGATACAAGGAGGACCGATTGAGACGCGAGTGCCACTGGGCCCAGACTTCGTATCTCCTGTAAGCGAATGCTACTGCATAGAGATAGAGACTAAAGCGTACTAGCTCGCAGCAACTGGTGGGAGGATAGTTAGGACGATAAGATAATTGAGCTTGAGCCCAAAAAGATAAACTCTACCTACGACCAAGAAGTTCCCAACTCCACCACTCTGCCGCAAGTTGACCTGATTGACATAAGAATCAGGTGCTGTGTCCGCACCCAAAAGAAATCCTGCGGTCTAAACCTACCCGTTCCTGCCAAACCCAAATGCACCAGCACGCCAACGCTCTTGAAACTAGCAACACCAATAGGGTGCCAAGCATCCCTCGGGGCCCACCATATTGCATATATGCACGTCCCTACGCTAATCAAGTTGAAGGAAATTGCCGTGGCGATCGGTGCTCCGATAAAACCTAGACGGATCGCAGGAGGACCCCATACTGCCAAGTAGAAATGTCGATAAGAATGGTGCAATGCAAGCATCCACACTACATCACATACCAAGAACATAGTTCAGAATGATGTTTACCGGCACGACGCACGTTACAATCATTGTCGGGACGTGTAGCAAGCCTGAAGCGGAAGAACTTGTTGAAACAACACTGTCGATTCAAGAATATTGTACCCTCACCTTGCGACTGAAAATACCGACGCGTGACGGAATTGAATGCGTAGGCAGGTAGCCCGAGGCAAAGCCACTTCAGGTAGATCCCTGCAAGGTGGGCAACCTCCGGCTCTTGGCTGTCAGGGAAAAGGTCAAGGTTGAAGGGACCAACTGCACGAAAGATGCTTACTTCAACATGAGAAGTATACTCTCTGCATTAAGCCACATAGTGGAAATAGGCTGCGACACAAAAAAGACAAACAGTCAAATTACCGCATACCAAACAAGGGAATCAATGGATCGGGGATGTCGGGATTACCCTGCACGTACTACGAGTATCACAGCAAGAAGGAGCATCATTCTCTGGGACCAGAGCCCAACGAGGCGCGGATTACTCGATGTCCATGCTTGAGGCAGGAGAGAATCTAAGGCAGACACGAACCCTAGAATGACGGAAAGCCCCGTCACCTGACCAGAGCTGAATTCAGTCGAGGTTCGCAAGTGACACAAAAGAAGCGACTCATACAGAAGAAGTCATGGAGCCTAAAGTGGCAGCGGCAAGGGCAGTGGTAGAGAGGTGGCCTATAGAGACGATGGAGGCGACTGAAAGCGAGTATTCCAGGACATGAGTGCTGGCAATGACAACACAATGAGGGAGCTTGATCAGCGAATTCGTAGCAATCAAGTTATAACTAGCCTACCCAAGGACAGGGAGAGTATACTTCCATATTATCCCTGCCTCTTGTTTCCATACTTGCGTCTCAAGTAGAGTGTGCGTTTCCTCAGTGCCATCAGCAGTTTCTTGGATTCGTGGGATGTCAGCCAGAAGGGAGTCTTGCTCATAAGCCACCCCCCAAGAGGGGGCATTCAGATGTGATATACTGGCGAAAGACCCTCTACGGTCTTGTTGAGATCCTGGACTCGCAAGTTCATTTCCGATGGCATCGTGGTGTTTAGGCGAAACGATTGTGGCGCCATAGTGACTGAACGAAGGTCGTCCGTGACTTCCAGGGACCCTAGGGAAATGCTTAGGAGACCCGGAAACAGTGTTGTTGTCATCAATGAGTTCATTGTGGGGAGAACCACGCTCGTCATCGCTGCAGTCCCGTGAACTGTCCTCATCGTGATCCAGACCCGCAAACTGCGATACAACGGCATAGTCATTTGACAGTGAGGGAGGACCAGCTCTGTGAAAAGAGGGGGAGGACATAGGTTAGAACGGTAAAAGCTGCGATGGGGCCACTGACAAATTTAAGAGGTCACATTGCAATTGCCGAGAATAATCGCGGAATCGAGCGTGGGAACAGGACAAATTAAATACCGAATGACCTTGAGTGGGGCGGCTGTCGCGGGGTAATCACTTGGATAAAATAGATCCCCCTCCCTCAGCCCAGGTGTTGGTTCTTGCTCGTTGAGCCCTTCTTGACAAGACCTAGGTTGTGGGCTCACTCTGCTTTCAAACACTTTCACCCTGGTATCCAATCGCCCAACATGCCCGTATATATCCTGCAAACTTCATTTAATTGCGGCTTCTTGGAAGGAACCCTCATCGGGGAGGGGGCGATGTTTCCCCAGGATTTGTACCTAGGCCAGGGTTCTATGTTGGGTTCTATGTACACCCTTCAAGCACGACGGTCCAACAGGGCCAACGAAATGACAAGAGTGCATGCTGACACGGAGATGACGCACTAACGGTACGAAGCAACAACAACATGTCCAGGAATCGACATGAGAACGCCCTCCTCAAGGTCTCACATTGCAGGCCTCAACTGCCTACGAGCCGGATGCACTTGTCCATGTAGCCTAATGAAGAATGGCGGTGATGCAGAGCCTCCCTAGGAAGAGCATGAAAATCTCTCACTAAGAAGCGGCTGCACACTTTGGGCGTCATTCAGAATTCCCGTTAGTACAAACTTGCCAAATTCAAACAGGGCACGTTCCGGAAGTGGCCTCCCACCCGAGCAAGCCCTTCAAGTTCTATGCTGCTACTTGCTGTTCCCACTACGATGAATACAAACTGCATGGTGCCCCCAGCCTACTATTGCTTATTGAGACCCAACCCTTTGACGACTCACGACGGGGACGCCAAATTTCATGGTCGACGCTCCGGCCGGGCCGGCCCGCGCCAAAGCGGGATGATCGATGTTGAGGAACGGTGGCGCACAGACGGTACCGTTGCATGTTAGGGTCTCTGGAACATATGGCACCATCTTGGCCTCATGTTAGGCCCCGCAGCAACCACAACGCGTATTCGAACCTCATCACAATGGAAATCTCACAAATGAACCCAGATATGCGTTTTGCCCAATTATGACAAGTAACATGACCCTCCCATACTGTTCGGAAGCCGAAAAGACGCTCATCCAAAATGGCAAGTTTTCTTGCCCTGACCAAGGCCTCGGCGATGTCCCTTCACATTCAAAAGGCTTCTGTGGGTTCGCACGAATGATTTTCGGTGCCAAAGGTCGTGCTGGAGAGCGCTTAAGGCCAGGTGCGGGGACGGGCCAGGATTTAAATATCACAAAGATTGGTCTCATTACAGTGTCTGCTGCTGATGATGATATCACCCCTGACTGTTGGGTCTATGGCCTATCATCCTGCACGGAACGCAGCGACACGTGCCGTCAGCGGTTATGCTAGGTGAGTATACTGTGCGCGTGAGATCGCCGCAAGTCCGTGTTCGGGTGTTCATCACGTTGCAAGATCCTGCACTGCGCACAGTCCAGGGGAAATGAAGATTCGATGTATAGGAGGCCGGTCAAACTAATATTGCCATACTCAAGGAACCCAATCGATCAACTTGAAGTAAAAGGCTAGAAAACAAAACTGGAAACGGATAGCACATTTGGCCCCCTTACCTGTACTTGCCCACCGTGTCACCAGTGTCGATAGTGAGCCAAAATCGATAACAAAGGTGTAGGTGGAGTGGCGTAACTCAGTCAAGGGGTGGATAATGACACGACGTCGTTTGTTTCTTAGCGTCTATTTAAAGACAGCTCCTCTCATACTCGGAGACGAATGTATGGAAGGATGGTTGTGTTGTCTGATCGCACGTAACTATCGATGGTATTGCGGTGTGAATCAATGTGGCACGATCTGCAACTAAATATGGAAGTACAAGCGGTCTCTGGATATGCGAGATGCCACCGAGTTCCGAGGCATGAAATCGATACGGGGAGAGCCGGCATGTACGGAGTTGCCTTGATTGATACAAATCCTGAAACGTCATCGGGTGTCCAGAAGAACAGAATCATCTCGAATGATAAGCGAGTCTAATCCACGGGCCACGGAGTGGTACGGTTGGCGATTCCAGCCAAATTTGGACCCACCCTAGTGGTCAACGAGTCTCTAGGAAGCGATCGAGTCACTGGTACTATACTGCAACAAAGGATGTATCATGACGCGGCATTCCAGCTTTGCTTGTCATTTCTTAGCTGCACTCGCGATTCACCGTCGTAGCCCCATCTGGATTCGACTGGTGCTCTTCCCATATCATGGCGCTGCGGAATGCCAGGGGCTGGTTTATGACTTGGAATGTGACCCTTCATTATGCTCCCCTGCACTGCTCGCGGGCAGCCTACCAGCATGGCATTAAGGAAACTCCTTTGTCTCATCGCTTCGTGTCGGACGGACTACGATTTGTCCGCCCCTGCGATGATCCCATCATTTTAGAAGCAATCTCTTGTTTGAGTTTTCTCCCTCTCAAACGAGTATTATCCGATAATGGAAAAAGTCTGCTTCCGATCTACATCGTACCGATCGAGTCATGGTCTATCAGCCTTGACCCAGAAAATCTCATCTACCGCTGGTGACCTGGTTACGGATGACCTTGCCTTTATTCGCGGGTCCATCAAGTGTGAACCGAGAAGATCGCCTTCAGTCTCTGGAAGACTATATGATCAGTTCCCCTTAGTTCGTAATCTTACAGCGCGCGCGACACAGTACGCCACAAACCGAAGAGCCACGACAAGAGGCCATTTTAAACTCTGACGGTCTAACCCAATGAGTGGCTTCGTTTGTCTGGGCAGACGGGACTCGTGACTCCATGCTTTCTGATGCTCATTTGTCTTTATTCGAAACCCAGAAGGCTAGCTACTCCCCCAGTATCCAGTAAATATACCCTAGCAGTGTTCCCCCCTGCATAGAATAGTCGGATGTTGATTCCGATTGTTTAGGCACGCTTCTGTTTCTAACTGGGTAATACTCTCGTGTCTACCACTGGTGACCACAAACTTCCCACCAAGACGCAATCGGGGACTTTCCGTGTGCCATATTTGGTCTAGTGTGCAAGCCAATGTTTTGTTTTGCAACGTTGGCAGGTCTCGCTTCGACTTCCGCGGTCTTCTGACTCTTCCGCTGTTGCGAGTCGCTGATCCATTCAATTCTCTCTACGCCCCGCCAGATAAGGTATCGCTGTCGTGATAAACCCCCATCCGGCCAAGAAGCTTATAAGAAGCCCGTAACGCTACTGATCCCTCCCTTGTGGATCGATCTGCCTTGCAAATCGCATGTGCGCAACAATCGTCGAGCTTGCGGCGCTTCTCTTTGCATATTCGTGAGAAATTAAAGGTCAGCTGGTGACCAGATCCAAAAGGGCAGGCCCAGAGGGGGCCACCTCGCTCTGCAATGCCGCAATGCTGATGGAGCATGATGGACGTCAGCCTCCCTGGGTCCTAACTTACCTTTCAGCTTTGCAAATGTCTGCTGGGAGTTTAAGTTGTCCCCTTCATGCGACGGGGCTCGTAACTCATGTATGCTGCCCAAATTACCTTGCGCCCCCGTGTTGTTCAACGCGCACTTCCGTGAGTCTACTGTTGTGTTCGTAACCTTGCTTTCAAGTCTGCTTCCTCGGCGTAATCCTCCGTTTTCGCGCACCCCTCCTTCCCTACCGCCTCCAACCGTGGCCCTGTGGCCTTTTAGCTGTGCCGTAACCCGTCTGTTATTGGTACCGCATCTTCCCTGTCTCCTATACGTTTTCCGTTTAGTTGCGTGTTTCCTGTATTTCTCCTTGCTTTTGTCCCGGATTCTTTGTGTATTCCTGTAGCTGTATCTGGTGCAACTCAACAAAGAAAATGACATTTTTCGCCCAGTAGTGCTTAATTTTGGGGCAATGTGAATGCTTTAGATACAGTCCTTTGATCCAGTGGCAGCAAGAACATGCACTCACAGAGCGCGCCGAGAGGGTCCCAAAGGGCGGAGTGCCACAACAATTCTGTAGACGGATTCGATTGATAGTTCTGTTCCCTCTGTCGGTAAATTTCACTATCCGCGTACCAAAGGCACTGCAAGCTCAATCATTCAGTTTGAAGGAAACCCTAATAGTACAAGTGGCTTAGCAGTAGCTTACAACGGAGACTTTTTTGGCTAGGTGCGACCCAAGTTTCAGGAATGTTCCCTTGCGACAACAAATATGCACTCCTACCTTCCCTGCGGATCTATTACTTCGCACCAGTTTGTCCCACACATTATCCCCAAAGATGACGTGAATTCTCTGAAACAAACTCGATGAAAAAAGGTCACCCTATCAACACGGGTTGTTGCCACCCGGAACACAAAACAGCATGAAGACATGAGATATCGATGAATAATCATGTGGGCAATCCAGCATGTCATCAGCATTGGTGTAGAACACGAGGGATGGAAGGCCGCAATCCCTCTTAGATGTCAATGGTGCGCGGAAGTACTCCCAATTCCTGGATTCGAGACCAGGTATGCCATAAGCGCGGAGCCGTGGCGAGGCGGACAAGGACAAGCCCTGATCGACAGGAATAACGAGGCTCCAAACATGATGACACCAAGCCGATCGAACAGGCGGCTGGGAAATTGTTTGACAGCAATTACGTGAAATCTCTAGTTGACCGACCCAAGAATTGCCAGCGGGAGTACTGTTTAGACGCAGCCCAATAGAAACCAACAGCCGACTCCGGCAAAGATGATCCGGTGTTTCTATGAGGGTTCTCCTGAAAGCAAAGGTTTAGCTTGCTGAACCTTGACTAAAAATTGCTGTGCGAGCATTCGTTTTGGATCCACGGCATGATAAGTGACCACTTGGACGAAACCAACACGCAAAAAACCCTGCAACATGAGCCAATTACTCGCTGGGAATGGTCAAAACGATGGTGTCTATTATGAGGCATTATCGGTTGGGACATTTACAAGCGAAAACGAAGATTCAGTGGAAGGCGTCGGGAGAGGAACCAGTAGATTCCCAAGTCTAGGCGGGGACGCGGGTGTGATAAATTCCGTTCTGAAAGGCAATCTAACAGCGGCCAGTTTGAGGGCTGCATAGAACGATCAGGAAAGGCGACAGTACAGGAAAATGGCTGTCCATATACCTTCTCGTGCTATCTCCTCTCGCAAACCCCCTCCTCCTACTTCGAAAATAACCCTACCCGGGGCAGCTCTATCTATAGAAGTAAGAAATACCCAAGTCCCTCAACGGAACAGTGACATGCCTGCATGCCCAATATTCAAAGCTCCCTTTTCCCTTGCCCATGCGCGTCTCATTTCCCTAAGAAAAGCCTCATTGTACCAATAGGGTGGAGCCTTCACTTCGTTACAGCTCACCTTCACACAGACTGGTATATCAGGAAAGACACGCATCCAAACATTTGAGCCTTTGACCACTTTCAGCTTCCGCTTCAAAGCATTATCGGCGCTTTGGAGTTGTTTGGCGGTAATGCGCCCACCTTCATCACCAACTATGCGGATGCCATAATCTCCGAATTGGAGGGTGGTCCCCTTGGTTGAGCCACCAGTGGGAAGGATGACACGGCCCTTATGAGCTTTCCTGTATTTGACCTTACGGGGCGCTAGCTCAGAGCGATGGCGCACCTGCCATAGTACAGGAGACGGAAGGCTGAGAACTCTCTTGAAGAAGGACTGGATCATGGATGGATGGATGGATGGATGGATTCATTTTAGAGTACGTAACCGTGCCTATCGGCATATGCCGTACTATAGTGACTCGGGTGAAAAAAGTGTGGAGAACATAAGGATGTGAAGAAGGAATTTGTTTGACCTAGGAAGTATGAGACATCGAGTAATCAATGGTGTGAAGGAGAATAAAGTGAGATGAAGCAATAACACATAAAGGGGCATGCGACCCCTGCACTGAGATTGAACAACGGGTGAGGGAGAATGAAGGTGGAAAGAGATTGGATAGAGAAAAGGACACGCGACCCCCAGTGTTGGGGTCGCATGTTTTGCTGCTGTGTGCCTATGGTTAAGTCAATGGTTGAGTGCGCGGTTCTTGCGGGTGGGTGAGTTGGAGGGTGCTTTCACGGGTTTATGTCACGGTAGGCTGGTGAATGTTCCAGTGGCAGCGAAAGGCGATGGGTGTTGGTGGCATCTTGCTCATGCTTGTTGAATAAAGGCATGTGGCAGATAGGCCTTTGGTAGAAGGGGTAGTGGAGAGAAATGAAAGTGTTGGGGTGACGGCAGGACTTGAACCTGCATTCCTTGCAGTCAACTTTTTGTCGGCATATGGGGCTATCGTTGGCGCTACCACTATCGCGCCTCGTCACGAAGAGGTAGTGGAGAGAAAGATGAATCGGAAGGGTGTTGGGGTGATGGCAGGACTTGAACCTGCACTCCTCCGGCCTGCCCATGGACTTATGGAGGCTACCATTGGCGCTACCACGATTGCACCTCACCATCCCAAAAGGTAGTGGAGAAGAGAAAAAGAAGGAAGGGTTGGGGTGACGGTGGGACTTGAACCCACAGTCCTCTGGCCAGTCCCGTCTGGGCTTACGGAGGTCACCATTGGCGTTGCCACTATCGCGCTCGTCATCCCAAAAAGGTAGTGGTGAGAAGAAAAAGGAAGGGTTGGCTTGACGGCGGGACATGCACCCGCGCTCTTGCATCTCTCCAGCCAGTGCGGCTCTGGGCTTACGGGGTTGCGGTTGATTGGCATTACCACGGTGGCCACGTCATCCTCCCTTCAGATGTTAGAGGCCTAATTAGTTTTAAACAGGGGCACCGCGTGAAGGTTTAGGCCCGTGCCGGGTGTTCGCTGTGGTAGCAGAACTCCCCCTCGACTGACATCCATCGTCAAGGACTGGATCACCGGCATTGATGAATATTGGTGCCAGGTCACGTGCCAGGGACGATTTCGTTGTACTTGACATGTTGTACGCTACGAGGCGTTGCGGATTTTTAGGAGGTGTTGCGAACGCGTTATGGATCTTTGCGAAGCATTGCGAACACGTTACAATTTTCATGATGGCATTAGTGGGTGTTATGAATCGTTACAATGGTGTTTTGACACCTCATTTCAGTTGACATGTCATGTTAAGGCACACACAGATGGGCCCTCGATCCAGCCCCGCATGTCAGGAGCCATGCGCGAGGTTCTGACGCTCAGTCAAATGCATGCCCCATCCACTGGTCACTCTACATTGGTCAACCAGTAGGGTCCAGATGAAGTTGTCTATGATTACCGTGCTTGCACATCGCAAGTTATATATCGCATTCCCTGTAAACCCAACACATATATAACCTGACCACGTCATAGCGTTCAGTCCCTCTCCTTCCCCTCACCCTTGTTCCATAGTAATGTCCTGAACTTCCACCTATTCTTTCCCCCATCATGGACACGTTTGTTCTACATCTGTATTATTACACCGTTGTGTCCGTCCAGCTGCACACAAGTGTATTTTATGTACTTACGGCTTGCATATGCACACAATTGGCCCCACGTAAATGTCATGTTGCTACAAACATGACAATTTAGAAATACGGCGATTCCCGATTTCCGACATCTGACTCCAGGAACGACGACCAGACGGTCCAACGCTCACGTTCCAGTGCCATGTCCAAGCGCCCGGCACCCAACGGTGCCGGAAATGTGTCGAAGAAGATGAAAAGGTCAGTTCGGCATGCATGTATCTAATCCATTTCACTGACGTTAGTATTTGTGTAGTGATCTGGTAAGTCCCTATCTCCATAATGAAGGTAAATGTCGTGTCTTGCAACCTGACAACCCACTCTATAACTTCTTTTCGCATAAATAGGCTGAGTCGTCCGGTATTCAATCTTCTAACGCAGCTGTGAGTTCACTACACTGGTCGTCCAACACGTCGCTCAACACTAATTTCTGCTCTCAGCTCTCGCATGAAGAACGAATTGCCAAAGCGAAGGCTGAGATTGCGGCGAAGATGGCTTCTTTCGGTGTAGGCAAGAAGTTAGGTGGCCCATCTCCCTCTCAGTTCACAGTCCCGGCGCTCTCTTCAACCTCCGCCTCGTTACCTGCTCGTCCAGCGGCAGCTACGACACCCACCCTCAACCTTACTGAGATGGCTAGACAAGTAGCGGAAGCCAAGAGGCTTGCCGCTACAAGTCTGGCGAACAAAGCGGTACAACAGAACCCGTATCTCGTCAGTCGCCCCAGCTGCATCATAACCCTATGTTGCCCTCTGATAGCACCCCACACAGTCCCTTCCTACAGCTGGGAAAAAAAAAGTGGTACCTGAACCTGCTCCGGTGGGAAGCGGACTCAAGACAGCAGTTCATCCGCTCCTATTAGATCCTGCACCATTGGCGCCGCAATCCAGCAAAGATCGCTACAAACCTATGCAGCCAAAATTTGCGTCTATCAAGGTAGATCGGTGTATATCTATCCAATGTATGCCCGTCGCTTATTTGTTCATCAGGCGAATGCAAGGATAGCCTCAGCGTCGCCTGCACCACCCACTCCCCCTTCTCGCCCGCCATCCACTGCTGAGCCTTCCAATCCGTACGCCACAACGTCCACAACACTCGAAGGCGGATTTCAAGGTGCTCCGAGAATGCGCGTTGGCGGTACTTTCCGATTCAACCCCAAAGGCAAGTACGTCCAGCTGGCGGAGCAGATGAGGAAAGAGGTGCGTGTCACCCATATGATCCATACTCTATGCGTCGGCTTATCCTCTCTCGCATTAGGCTCAACTCGGGGCCATCAAGCAGCGAATCGCCGAACGCGCTGCAAAGGCTGGTCTCGACAGCGAGTTTGAGGTTCTGGAGAAGAATATTAGAGTATGTTGCTGTAGCCTTTACAAGTTCCCTTCGCCTACTTAGTTATTCATTAGAGTGAAGCCCCGCCTGAAGTTGAATGGTGGGATGTTGCACTTTTGCCAAATAAGACATACGACGACCTCGACCTTGGGATGGACGTGGTCAAGATCAGGACTGAGGATTCGCCCATTAATGAGTATGTCCAGCATCCCATACCAATTCCAGCGCCATGGGACAAGAACGCAGTCCCGCTGAAGCCCTTGAAACTCACGAAGACGGTGGGGTTCCAGTTGCATGACTATGTCTGGTCTCATTGATGAAACTTTATACCCCCGTAGGAAACGAAAAAGATACGTCGGAACCGCCGAAAGGCCGAGCAGCAAGACAAACAAGATCGTATTCGTATGGGTCTCATCCCACCAGATCCGCCTAAAGGTATGCATTTCACAACCATTTAGCTGTCCAGTGGTTCACGTTAAGATGACATTCCCATCAGTTCGCCTCGCGAACCTAATGAAGGTTCTAACTTCTGATGCCGTTCAAGATCCAACCAAGGTCGAAGCGCGTGTTCGGCGTGAAGTTGCGATGCGCAAGCTCGCTCACGATAAAATGAACGAAAGTCGCAAACTCACGGACGAGCAGCGCAGGCAGAAGATTGAAAACAAGAAGCTAGAAGAAGAGAAGAAGGGCTTGTTCGGAGCAGTGTACAAGTTGTGTTCATTCCTGCCATGCGGGCCCTCCAGTTGCTGACTAATGCTCCAGAATTAAAACACTCAAGGATCCATCCCACAGATTCAAAGTGCGAAAGAACGCTGAACAGTGTGGACTTACGGGTATTACACTCTTCAACCCGAACTACAATCTCGTCATCGTGGAGGGTTCGGCGAAAGCCATCAAGCAATATAATCGACTCATGACGGTCCGTATTAACTGGACCCAAGCCGCTCAAGCTCGTCATGGAGATGACGATGAAGGCGGAGGCGAAACTGAAGAAAAGCCACTCAATCCACTGGAAGAAGAGGAGATTCTTTTCAATCAGAACCACGAAGGCGAAGACGAGGTTTCATTGGAAGATAACCGGTGCGACCTGACGTGGGAGGGTCCCTTACGAGACCGGGCATTCAAGGCATTCAAGGTCCGAAATTGCCCAACCGACACGATTGCCAAGGATGCATTGGGCCCCAGATGGATGGGCCATTGGGATCTTGCGAAGTCGTTCATTCCTGAGGAAGAGCTCTGATTGTATGCTTTGCCCTCAGCGAGCGAGAAGTGAGCCCGATATCTCCAATTTTTTCCCGACAAAGTACATAAAATTACAAATCGAGTGCTTATGATACATCCAAATGTCGTACTTTACCCTGAGCGGGAGCGTTCAAAACATCAAGAGAATCTAGTATGCAGGTGGGAGTTAACTGCTCAAGTGCGGAAAAAGCGCGCTGCTTGTCGCGGAGTCCCAGGAACTTCCCCGTGGCGTAAAGAGTCCAGCCTGATGATGTGTCAGCAATCGAGAAACAAGCACTACTTGCCATTTACAAACCTCCAATCCTGTCGAAGTCGGACAGCAACAACCTCAAGTGAAGACTTTGCACCTCGCTCCTGAATGAGCGAAACCGTACAACCTTCAAATGAGGGTGAGGCGAGCGTGTTCCCGGTGTTCAATAGGGGAGAAGCGATCGCGGAGAGTGAAGGATTGATGCTTTTGGGAGCGATCTGGACTCGGAAAGTAACCGCTTTACTTATGACAGTTTTTCCGGTGGGCCCTTGTCGCGGAGATGTTTATTAACTTTCCAATCAAGGAAAGAAATGCAGGAGCCTCACCACGCATGTAGTTGATATGACATCTCAACATGCCATTGGTCTCCGACGTATCGGCTTCGTCAACTAAAGCCCCAAACGAACGCAGGATACGAGCACATTCCATTCGGGCCTTCTCGCAGGTATCCTGGGACTGGAACACATAGGCCTAAAGATGGGCCTAGGCTCAGAAAGTACTCAAAGATGGAATTACGACTTACAGCAGGTTTAACATTGAAGAGCTGAGCGAACCAGCTAATTCCCACAGGCTCGAAGACTGCAGCTGGAGCAGTCATTGGGGTTGAAGGCATGACAACGGAGGTACGGTTTTGCTTCTTGTTTGGCTTGCTCAAATCCAAGGGAGAAGCTATCAAACAGGACACAGGAGTACTGAGTATCTCGGCAATTTCGGTGACGGACATTGACGTACGCCTCGGCTTGGCTTCCAGACGATCTCCCCTGGGTCCTCCCTCATGTATCTCGCTGTTCTGAGAAGAAAACGGCGAGTTTTCCTTTTGAGACGACGTTTCCTTTGAGCTAGATAATATATCCGTCCCTTTCTGAGGGCCCGCAGACGCAGCAGAGTTGGATTGGTCAGTGGCAAGAACTGGAGCCTTGGGTAATCCCGCCCCAGAATGGAGTATTGAGTGTGCCTCTTCCCTTCTAGCGCTGGGAAGGCTGGTTAGTGGGCTAGATACACTACCATCACGATCATGGGATCTGAGGCTTGAAGACGCGATGCTCGGCTTCGAATTTCGATCAACTCCCCAGGTGGAACTCTTGTCAATGTTCAAGTCATCTGCAAGCTTCGAATTCTCCGCCTTGCTGTCCCCCAGTAGCACGGACCCGTCCTTCGCGGACACGAAGTCATCATTGCAAAATCCGACTCCTTCTACGAAGCCATCCACATTCAGACCAATACTTCTGGGAGGGCGAAACGAAGACATCATAGCATCAAGGTTAAGCGAAAAACGTTCCGTGAAGACTGGAGACTGTTGAAAAACGGAAAATGTTTCTTGCACACTAACTTGTGAAGGAGGTGGAGACGGATAACCAGGATGCGCATGCTCCTGATGTGCGACAGAAGACTTAGGCACAGCAAGCGAGGATCTCTTGAAGACAGCAACGGTAGGAGCCTCCCGAGTCGCCTGGGATTCCGTAGCGCGACGCCGAGGAGATACTTTAGGAGATTCTGATGCGATCGCAGTGGAATTCGTGTTGTTGAGATCAGGAGAAAATGTCAAAGGAACGTGGCGAGGGGATTTAGGCGGAGGAAAGGGACGAGGACCAGCAGGAGGGGTACCAAGACGAGAAGATACTTCAGCAGGGAGGCGCACATCTTGCGTAACAGAAGTTTGATTCTGATCGGGGAGCGCGATCCCTAAACCAATCAAAGGAGCACCATTAGAATGAATACCACTCGTGCCCATAATTGTAGCATTTCGAAGTCGCTGCTCGGTGAGGCGCTGTACGATACGAGCACGATTACCAGAAGGGTTAACAGACCTCAAAGGAGGCGAAACAGGGCTAGACTCTTTAGGAGAATTGTCATGCGCATACGCATGGTGAGTTTCATACAGCTCTGAGGCCGGCTGATTCGAGCTAAACGAACTCGTAGGCTCTGTAAGAATTCGTTGTGGGGCAGGGCGAGCAGGATATTCCGGATTTACTACTCTCGGTTCAGGGACCTTGAAGACCTTTGGCATACCTGGTGAGGGTGAGGGTTTCTCGGCAGTAGCTTCAGTCTCTGCAACCGTAGGAAGAACTCTAGGCTGTGGCGTGGACACAGCTGGGTAACCATCTGGCACCTCCGAAATGGATCGCGGACGCGGTCCCCCAATGTCTGCTCGGGACCAACGACGAGAGCTCGAAGAGGTAGAGGCACTGTCCACACGGGCTGCGTGCTGCGCGACTGATCCCAGACTGGCCTTGGTTCCCTCAGAGCGATTCACACTTTCGGAAGGAATAGAATTTTCCCTAAGAGTGTATCGTGCTTGATCAGGGCTCGCAGAAGCCGTATATCTGGCTTTTATTGTCCCATTAGGTCCATTGCTTTGAAGAGACGAACGATTTCTTGCTAAAGATGTCGACATGATGATCGGATCTTCCTTTCCAGTGGGGTCAATAAATGACATTCCATTACCATATTCCTCGGATTGACGCTCTGCGTAGTCTTTTAGGAGATGATAGAACGCCTTCTCCCATGTCTTCTCCGGCGAAACCAAGGACTTCACAATCTCTCGTTGAGATACTCCCCGAAATAGGGTCGTCAGATTCTCAAGAATAAGAAGGTCAATGTGTGATTCTGACTCAAGTGGCCGAGCCAGCGCAGAGAAGGGGGGTGGCGATATAAGAGGGACCTTGACAGTAAATTCAAGATTGAAGAACGGATGAGCTAAAATCCTGCGCATCTAGGTAACGGTAGCCATTTATGTGATGCGTAGGGATGAATGCTTGTTAGGGACCTTACCGAGATACGTCGTCCTGGTGCGACCACCAACATGCGAGCAAGGAGATCCTTAGCATCATGAGGTATATCTCTGGGCATCTTGAACCGCCCTGAGCGAACACGTTTGAGAAGTTCGCCAATATCTGGATGGTCGAAAGGCAGGCATCCTGTCAAGAGCGCATACAAGACAACACCGCAAGACCAGATATCGGAGGCTGCACCGTGATAGGCCTTCCCCGCAACGATCTCGGGGCTCGCATAATGCGGGCTACCGCAGCTCGTCTGGAGAAACCCTGTCCCTCCGTGGAGCTCCAGGGCAGCCATGCCAAAATCTGCTATCTTGATATTGCGATTAGCGTTGAGTAACAGATTCTCCGGCTTAAGGTCACGATGGCAAATATTAAACTGGTGGCAATAGTCCAGACCGCTGATAATTTGTTTGAAGTAACAGAGAGCTTCTTGGAGGGGTAGACGCCCTTTGGATACGAGATGGTCGAAGAGCTCTCCTCCTTCCACATATTCCAACAACAAATAACTACCAGGAAGCTGCTATGCCAAACCTTCCGCCACGATAATTAATGGAACACTCACAGCTCGTCTTCATTCTCATAAACGTCGTACATGTGCATGATATGGGGATGGTGAATGAGCTTCAAGACCACCATTTCTCGGCGAATGCTTTGCATAACCTTTTCCGCCTTGGCGTCAACACTACCATCCGATCGAAGCTTGGGCACTATCTTGATAGCCGCAATCTTCCCCGTGTGCCGATTCTTGGCGAGGCGGACACGTCCTAGGAGCCATAGATGATCAGGCATCATAGTAGGATTGACATAGAGCGTGAAAACTTACCACTCGCGCCTTTCCCAATTGTTTCGCCCATCAACCAAGGACCAACCCACCTCCTCTCCGTAAAGTCATCAGGGGGCTTCGGGGAACCTGCAATTTCCTTCTCGTATCGGGTCGCCCCATCCTTCTTGCGTTTCAGACGGGGTGGGGAGATCGGCTTGACTCTAGATGTATTTGTAACATAGTGTTGGTCATCTCCCCCAGGATTAATGACATTCATATTTATTTTTTAAAAGTGGTTCGAAAGATGTAAGATGTTCGTGAGATCGTGATCGAAGTGGTGTTGAACGCGAGATGTTCGGAATGCGCTGGCGGAAAGGTATGAGAAAGAAAGTGAGAATTCGCGTCACCTTCGCGTGTACCGTGAGTCTAGCAGCAATTATGGCTTCTGTGAAGAAGTCAGAGCCCAGAAATCCACGACCGTCAACGCGGGTGCGCCAACAAAGAATGGGTTGAAACAGGGTACTTAATAAATGGACAGAGATTATGTAATTGATGCAGGCGACCAGCCTCCCAGCCGTAGAATTAAACGTCAAGATTCCAGGTTCCAAGACCTGTCCAACTTCGTGATTTAGCAAATCCTAGCACAGTGGCAAAGGAAATGGGATATACAACGCGCAGGCCGCGATTCCCGATTGGTGTACAAAGAATGTGGCGCACATCGACTCTTTGCGTTCTTGTCAGTTAGATGTACTCTATATTATAGGAAAGCTCGAGGACAATTCAGCAGCGGCAACATGGAATCCACGAATGAGCTGCAAACCAAAGTAATGGCATACAATCCAGTGGCGGAGGTACAATGTACGCACGAACGACACGGAGCAGAAACATCAACGGGCAGAGATACACCCACCCCGATGATCAGAAGAAATCCAGATCAATCATTTGAAAAACAGCTTTCATTCCTTGCTCGTGATGCTAATACTTCACCTCGCGGAAATCTTCGTCATCCCCTTCGGATCTCGCATGATGCTCGTGGGTATTGTGTACCTCAGAACCGTTAGTGTGATCCGGATCGGCGGGTTCTGGCCTCTTTTCCATGGCTGTCACTGTCATGTCCCTATTTTCACTCGAATTCACATCGGAAATAGCATACGACCGCCGTTGTTGTCTCTGCTGGCTAATCATGTCGGGTGGAAGAACTCTAGCACTAAGAGGGAAAAGTCGACGGCCTGAATGGAGCAGGAAAAAGAATTCTACAACTTACGCAGCCATTGCTCCAGTAATGGGTGCATTGTGCATGACGGCCGATTCAGCTGGGTTGGCCGTGTCAACATTCGGTGCTATTTCAGAATAGTCAAGGTGCTTCAACAACGCATCTGCGGAAGCATCAAATGCATTTCGGTCCCAACACAACCACACTTGACTCATCATGACGCACAGATAAGTGTAGCGAGGAAAGCCCCCAAGAGTTGTCCAAGGTAGTAGACCCACGCGTTGCTAGGGGAAAGGGGCAGGAATAATCAGGTGGAACCTAAACGGGAGACATAGGTGACATGCGCACCTAGGGAAATCCCCATTGACAACGGATGGACCAAACGATCTCGCTGGGTTCATACCGGCTCCTGTCCACCCAATACTCGCAAGATGCCCTATGAACAGAGCCAATCCAATGCACACCGGAGCAAGAAAGGTACTGACCAAACCAACAGGCACGAACGAAGGTTTTCATCGTCCAAGGGTCAAATGCGTAATACGGAAACGAAAATCGTTGGAGGTAGAAAACCGTAGAAGCATTCTGCATACCTTCGATGCTTTTCGGCCGCCAGCATTAATACAGAAAACACGAGTACAGAGGTAGTGAACATCTCGATACCAAGGGCTTGCCCGTTGCTCACTCCGTCGGCCGTTTTGTTGACGACGGAGAATCCGATAGGGCCACGCTGGACCGTCAGCCCCTTCGAGATAGCCGCTGCTGCAATGCCCCAATCATTTGGGCAAAGAAAACGAGAATGGCGCGAAAGGTCGTAATCCCGCCAATGAACCAGAGCGAGAGGGTGACTATTGGCAAGTGAGATGGACTGTCGCGCAAAACGGGTTTCAGGAAGGCAAGATATGTACCTGCAGGGTTGAAAGCTGCCCCAGTGACGCGGAAAAAACACCAGCAAGTCACGGTGAGCGCCATCCCAAAGGATAAGGCTATGAAGAGGATGGTAGTGTTATCTGGAACATTGGCGTAGGATAATTTGTCTCTTCATCACAAAGCGAAGGATCTGGGTTTACCTTGGCCATCGACATTCGTTCGATACAGGTTCGCCGACTGTGCTGCAAAGGAGAAGGAAATACATTGGCAGCGGGTAACATTACCGTGGCACAATGGACTCACCTCCCGTAAACGCCAACCACAAGAACAAGAAGGTGCCTATAAACTCGCCTACCATGGCAAGATAATCGTACATTTTGCGGTTAGCAGGGCGACTGGGCGTTAGACTCCAAGCCGTTCTTGGTCCACCTTGCTCAGGGTCAGTTTGCTGATCATGAAATCGTGAAGTTTCTTGCTTGTCGGTGGAATCGCGTGGACCGCGGATGATAAATCGGAGTAATGAGTGAGGCATAGTGATTTTTCGATAGTGAAAGTCACGAAAGGGAAGAAGAGGGTGAGGTTATCAGTCGCCTTTTATGCGTCATAGGGCAGGACAAGAGGAGCTCGGTTCTAGATGCAGTCCATGTAAGAAAGCGGGATGACACTTTGGTCTTGTGCCTATAAAATTTGAAATAATGAGATTGGGTCGCGTTCTCGTAAACTTGAAACCTCCATTGATACGAGAGGCTCGGGGGAGACACAGGATGGAACCTAGAAACCCTATCAGCTGATGTAACTGTTGAAAGGATTTACATGGTGTGACGTACACCGCTGAGCTGTAGCACTCATAATCCAACATCCCTAGTGAAGGTAACCCGTACAAGGTAACCTCGACAAGTGCCTGATATGAATATGTCATGGCTTGATTCATTTTCACCTTGACTCTCCAACACTCCGACTCGTGAAACCATAACGATTCAATTCAGTGACCGAAATACCATCTAACAGCGTGAATCGTGCGTGCCGGACGACCGTTTCTCACTCTCAAGCCTCGCTCTTTAAGGTTCTAACCTTCACACCGAATTGTGACGGTTCCGACACGGTCGCTCAAGTCTAGGGGGTTCACGCCGAGTTTTTTGCATAGTCCAATCTCGCGCAACACACGAGAGTGCAATGTCAAAAGACTTAGGAGTGCAATTTGATTCAAACAAGATGGGAGAGGGGCAGGAGAGTCAAGACAGAGGACACAGCCGAAGGGACAAGTATTCTGATGTACATATACAATGCAGTGGGCACTGTCAAGGTCTGAGATTTGATCAAAAGTGCAGCCGAAGGGCACTCATATATCACGCGACCACATACAACATAACTGGTGGGCGCCGCCTGACGCGGAAAAACCGCCACTCTTCTCATCCCGCCAGGTTGCTTCTTTTTGATATCTCACTGATATAACATTTACCCAACCACGCTCGGCAAACGTACACTCGTCTCGATTCCCACCACATCTTTACTGTGCTGTCACTTACCGAGAACGAGCACACGGAATGCGTTCCAGACAGCAGACAATGGCAGAAGAACACCCACCCAGTCGCCGGATGAGACACGATCTATTGACTCACCTGCAATCCCACCCAATCCTAGACGAAGATGAAGACCACAGAAACGCAGACACCTTCACCAAACTGTGCGTCACTGGTCCATTCTTTTCTACGGGCAAAGACTCAAAGATGGATTGCTCTCCCCCCAATGAGGATGACAAGGGTCCAGGAAAATCGCGAGATGCCTGGGCTGTGAAGTGAGTATCATGCGATGGAATCCGTCTGCTCGAACTCTGACCGTCTAACTGTTTTGGCGGTAGCTTCTATTATTGATACTCATCCCCGAAAAAGTGATTCGATTACGTCCGTATCTTGATGTCTCAATGACTCCGTCTGCTTCATCTTCCTCTAGGATTCCAGATGCGTCAATGGATGCCGTTTCATCCGACGACTGGGTTTGTGCTATGGTCTGCTGTCTGGATTGGCACGAGACCCTCTACATCTTCTGGGGCGAAACGCTTGCAAGACTGTATTTCGTGCGCGAGAACTGAAGAATGGTGTTAGGACCTCCATCTGATCGGACAACGAAGGAAATAGTTGGCAATGGAACTCACAAATGCATCGAGGCCGTTCCAATGACTGCCACCCCTTTTACAAAGGATAACCATCGGCGCTTGTGCTTACTTTGGAATGCCTCGACAACACTGATCTTTTTGCAATCCTTAACGGACGGTGTGCGGATTTCTTTGAACATTGCGTGAACGAGACGGCAAGTTGCTGGGTAACGATCGAGAAATAGAAAGAATGCAGGGGGAAGATAAGAGTATAACTGAGAATGGATTATAATGGGAGGACCCTGGGTTATCCCGAATTGGCAATAATAGAGGACCTTGTCATCAAACGCATTCAATCAAGGTCGAAAGCCCCGCTACAGAGTAGCGGGAATAATATTCTGGATTGTATATTCAGTCGGGCTCCCCCAAAAGTCGGTTCGACGGAACAAGACCAACTCGGTACCGAACACGGGGCAACGTTGGGGTTCCATGATACCATCGATACAACACTCTCAACGATATCCTCCAGAGCTTTCAAGACATGCGAAGAAGCGTGCATGCTGAAGCGGCAGATCCCAACAATGGACGGTGCTAGGCAGGACTCCAGCCTCTAGGACGGTGCATGAAAATTGCCCAAGTAACCGGACTGTTAAATTTGCTCATTGCGTGCCCTGGGCACTATCGACGAGACCTGCGTTGGTGGGTAGTTGTTTGATGACATGCAAAGTGTATATTAAAAGGTTGGCAGCTGGAATCACTGGAACATGCAACGTAGGACTTTGAATCTGAATACCCGTTACAACATACTTCGATAGGAATGTTCGACAAGAATGACTTCATTCTGGTGCCACACCAAGAAGTACTTGACAAGTATATGAATACTGAGGCGGGTGGCGAAAAGAGAGAAATTCTCATCGTTCAATGTAAGTGGTCAGTTCGATATTGGGTTGTAATGTCTCAGTTTGGATACAGGAGACAGATGTATTTAAATGCGAGCTAGTTGTGATTGAAGAAGCAATGGATAGTATCGCACCTCTTGTCCAGGACAATATATGCAAGCGTCCGACAGCGTCAGATTTTACTATCCACACCACTCCTTTCAAGGATCTTCCAATGTTTAAGAGTCACTTTGTGATCTGGATTACCAAACGATAAAGGAATGGGATTCACGGTCGTTGATATGTGGGAGTTATACAGGGCATGGATCCGAGAGGTACTTAGAGGTGTGATGAACGACCCATGTTTTAACCCTCCACAGCCACCTCCCACTGGGGATGAAGACGATGAGGATAAGGAACCACCGGAGAGAGAGTTGCGGGGTAGTAAGAGGAGATTTGAGAAGTTTCCAACTTTTAATATCAAGTCTGGTGGGCAAGGGGAACAAGAGAGGGGGTGAGGTTGAAGAAGGAAATGCTGGCGAGACATACAGAGGGTGCGGAGGGTGGAAGATCGTGGACGGCGAATGCGATATGCAAATGGGCAGGGGGCGTGTCGATCACGCGCACCGGGAAGAAACGGAGGAGGGTAGAATCGTGATAGGATGGACCATACTCTCATTGATCATATTTATCTCATCCGCTTGCCCTCCCTTTCTCCCACTTGTCTTGTAATAGGAAAATTTCCACCCTTACCTTAAGTACGTCAATACCGCGCCTTTGGCTCCCAACTTACAATTTACATTGCCTTGTCCGTGCTTCTATGCGTCCGTCCGATCGCCCCCACACACCTGTGGAGGCCCTTCCGAATTTTGGCAAGTTTATCTATGCTCGAGAATGCATCGCTTTCGTCTTGCCACTGAGATTATGCCATCTCGTACACGCTCGCCCTTGAACTCGATGTTGGCCCGACTCAGCACGGTTGTGCAGAAGTGTCGAACCAAGGGGAGATCTACCTAGGGTGTCTAACTGCCGCCACGGGATCACGCCACCTTGATACCCCGCTTGGAATCGGTGCTGCGCCGGCCCAGACTCATGGCGATATCTGCAAAAGATATTCAAGATTCGAGGAAGATGGATTGACCCATTCGTCGCCGATACCGACGAACCGAGGATCGACCAGCGTCGACGCAGCATCGAATAATCAATTAGACAAATAAGATGAACAAAATGTACACCCCATAGCCACTAGGACAAGATGTAAAGAAGGGTTGTCAGTCTCCAGGGAGGGTGGCCCAGTGCCTCACAGCAATCGTAACGAGGCCCATGGGGTGTAACTCATCATACTTGCACAATGGGCTCCGGCAACGTTGCTTCGGAGAGTTTCCAAATTTCGTCAGTTACAGAACACCACAGGCCACACCCTGATTCCAGATTTACACATCCATAATATGGCTTTACAGTAAGGGCATAGCTTTGCGGACAGACTGACGATGAATAGCAGCACCGCAATTTCCCAAGGCATGGGTATGGGAGAAGAGAAGGAAGATTAGCGAAAGAAATGTATCATTTGCATTTGACACATAGAGAGTATATCGATATGGTGTGGTATACCAAGACTTCAACAGCAATGTTGAGGCGAGCGGATGGCAGAGTGGGGAAATTTCCAAATCGCCGTTTCCCATTATACCCATTGGGGGTGGCGCGAAGGCCTCGGGGATGGCTACAATTACGGTGGCACGGTGAATGCTTATCAGCAGGAATGCCACCGCCTAAATGGGAGGCCTGGCGACATGCAAATATGCAAGGCACCGAGGTATGTAATGCACTTTACAGCCACCCTCAACCTTTGGACCGGAGCGATTTGCTTCGGGATGTGTGACAAGGGCGCGGCGCCCGACATGCTGAGGCCCAGAGGAGGGGAATGTGTGGGGGCTGGGATCCTGCCTAGGGAACGTGGTGGATTGGCCAGATGAGATCCGGTATCTCCAGTACTAGAACTCCAGACGGCATGAACTCAGTAAGAAACTTATCACATGAAAACACGTGCACTGTGGTAGTTGGAATAAACAGCAATTGATATTTAAGCGCCTGACCGTGAGACACAAGATGTCACTCTCTTTACCACTCCAGTCTTTGGATATAGGGGCCCAATATGCTGTTGCCAGATCAGGAGGATATATTCATATACTCGACGCGAAGTTCGCAGTTTCCCTCAGCTTCAGTTACTTATCCCGATCGTCTGACGCCTCGATCTTCAATGAATAAATCAGGACAGGCGTTTTGACACCTCATTTCTCATTGAAGAATCTGCACCAAGGTGGTATCAGTGCCGCAGCTTTCCATGAGTCAGGGGATCGTCTTGTGACCGTTGGCGGGGAGGACAAGCGCCTGAGAGTGTGGGAACTCAGCTCTGGTACGCTGCTTTCGGACAGGTACGCTCGTATCATACACTCATTTTCCACCGATAGTGGCGTGAGCTCACTTTTCTATCCATCTTCTTAGAGAGGTCCCGAAGAAGGGAAAGTTCCTAACTTTGACGGGCGATGGTCACACCATACTCGTTGGCGACAAGCTAGGGGACATTTTCAGGTAGATAATATCCTCTCGCATCGCCAGTCTCGCGAAACCTATTCATTGGTACCCAGTTATTCCACGACTCCCCCCGTTGCACCTCCCAAATCGAAAACTGACTACAACACTTCTGAAGCACGCCGGGAAGGAGTTACATCCCACGAGAATCTCGATGGAGAACTACTCCTGGGCCATGTATCTTCAATAACCGGCCTATTGCTGACACATGATGAAAACCACATCATTACTTGCGACCGAGATGAACACATCCGCATTAGCAGGTACCCCGAGGGATGGAATATTGAGAGATTTTGCCAGGGACACACCAAGTGAGTACAACGATACTAACGGCCCTTCTGCTGAAGCCTTTAACACCCTGCACGCTTACACAGATATGTCTCTGCAATACACATCACTGGAGCGGACACTTCGACATTAGTGTCTGGCGGGGGCGATGACTCGCTCTATGTGTGGGATTACATTACGGGTAAACTTAAGTTTAAGATCCCCATTCTGGAGACTGTCCAGCCGCACGTTATTGTTCAAGGGGGACGGGAACGACGGCGAGCTCGCACAAGGAATTATAAACCTCGTATAAGGCCACCTGAAGCAAAGAAGGGAAAAACCCAAGAAGAGGGTCAGGGTCAGGCGAGCAGTGCAATGGATATCGATGTTGAAGTCGGTGAAAAGGATGGAAGCACGGGAGAGGCAGATAAGGATGGAGGCGAAGTCGAGATAGTGGAATCGACTAGAGCGATGATACCATCCTCAGATCATATGGTCGAGGATGTTTTAGTTGTATCAAGAATCAGGAGTGGAATGTTCAGTGGGAGGGAAGTAATTTTGTTTTCTGTCCTAGGGTGAGTCATCAGCGGTCTGTTTCCACCCTTTCTTGGTGTATGGTGCACTCGACTCATGAAAATCAAGGGCGACTTCCTTATTCTTTATTTTCGGCCCTCTCTCTCGCTCGGCGCCCGTCCACCGTATTGAACTTGGGACGCCCCTTACGGACTTCGCCCTGGTTCCCACCCAAGATGTAGTATTTGTTCTTTTGGACCAAGCATGGAGACTCTCTCATGCAGCTACCAAAGAGCAGAGGGATGCTGCGGCAGAGGCACCTGGGCGAAATGCCGTTCTGCTGAGGCTCATCGGAGATAAGGTGCCACACATTTCAAAACGCTCAATAAGCTGGTGGCTCAAGGATACTTACGCATTCGATAAGTTTCAGGAAAACGATTCAGCCGCATATTCGTCCACCGTAGCGTTGCTAAATGGTCTGAATTCGATCCAGATAGAAGGTAAAAATTCCAGAACTGTCCTTGCATGGGCACTTATCTTCCACTTTGTTCTAGCAACGCCTGAACAAGTTGCTTTGCTCGATATTTATGGAGATCTTTTCTCTCTACCAAAAGACTCGGAGGAAGAACTGGCAGAAACCGGCGCAAACAGTGAGAACAGCTCTCCCGGGCCCGGGGCTGATGTCATAGGAAAGAGAAAGTCAGGGGTCAAGGGAGACGCGAGAAAGAAATTGAGAGAAACGCTACAGAAGGCGCACGGGAGGGTGAGCGGTAGCAATGATGGGAAGAGCGTAGGAGGGGATGGTGCAAGAAAGAAAATGAAAGTTAAACCAGCTGAAGGGATTCCCGATGGGGTTGTCTAATGCTTTTTCCAAGAAAAAAGGTACTCCCGACGGTGTCAGAACATTTGTCTAAACGCGCATGTTACCGGTGGCACAGCTTGTGGAATTTAATTGTGTTCCAAAAATGGGCAGAGTCACGGGCTCGTGGACTTCCCTAATAACACCCCAATAATTTGACACGTCTTTGCGCGCCCCATATTCCAATACTGCCATGGGATTGTCGCAAAGTATACCAGTAGTCACATCAGAGGTTGCTGTGACAGGCGCCATAGTGCTTGTCGGTGTGTATGTGCTCAGAGCTAGTTCAGGTGCTGCCGGATCCAAGCGTTCGAGGGGAACGCCAGCAAGTCAAGGAACAAGTCTTGTGAAGAAGAAGGGAAGCAAGAAGGGAAAGAAAGGGAAGAAGGATGATGCTGGGATGACGAGCCCTTCACCAGCTGTTTTGGTTCTGGGGACGGAAACTTTTGCGGAGGATCCTAATAAGGCGGATGCGGTACGTGTTTACGAGGCATTTTTCAGTACCAATGTGTGATGAGTGTTCGCTCACGCGCACTTTCTCGTAGGGACTACCCAAGAACGATTCCACGTCAATGTCGCAGTCGCAAATCGACGATGATGCCACGCCACC
>NW_024067396.1:0-38122 GCF_015039405.1 Cantharellus anzutake | reverse complement strand
CGAGTTATGGAGATCATAGAGGTCATGAGACCTTTGGTTCGCTGGTAAGCCATCTGAATGTTCTCGAACTCGACTGTAAAAGCACCAACAATCCCCACAACTTACGATAGTCTAAATGACATGATCACGATCCAGGATAATGACTCTGACTAAACCACTTGAATGTTCTTCGAGTTGTAATATCCTGGAGGTCTACGCTTTCACGTTTGTTTTGCCATTATACAGGATCCTGCAAATAAGATATTGCCTTGGGACCAATCGTTAACTTTCCCATGGTCAGCATCTGAGCATATGCCCAAAGGTGGAAAGATGGTGCAACTCTATATGATACAATTGGGTTGCGATCTTGTACTAGGACTGCGACTGTCGGTCTTGGTACTGTTTGGCCCACTGAGTTTAGGTAAATATCTGGGGTCTGAGAACGGGGCGTGTGACGAGGGACACGTACCAGCTGGGAAGGAATAGGCTTAATAGGGTCAGACAGACGATGCTGGATGCGCGGTTCGTAAGATCAAGAACGAGCAAGCGATGGTTAACAACGGGTGTCTCAGCGATAATGAGGAAACGTTCTATACCTCTCGAGCGGCGCTGTACTTCCAGGTCACGTATGTGATAGCCGCAATGCCGAGGCCAACAATGGCAGTATTGGACTTCCAGTTTGATGGACGTGTCCACCATCCCCCTGTTTGAACGAACAGGGCGATCAAGCAGAATAGAAACTTCTGAGCACAAATTGTTTCCAATATTCAGGATACAAACCAACCTGATGCGTCCAAACATGTTTCGGATAAGGATATCTGCACCTCCCCCCTAGAGAAAAGAGCATCGACACCCCCAGAAATGAAAAACACGAAGAAGTGGGCTTACCATTTCGTCTCGAAGTCAGTCCGTGTGGTCAGATGACCTTACCGAAACTGTCAGTCTGCACTAGCAATACAAATCTTTTGTGTCTGATTTTGATCAACGGTCAAGCAGCAGTGCGCTAAACTGAGAGTTCTCTATTATGCTAAGTATGTAGATGTTCGAATAATGATACAAATGCAAATGTGCATATATCTACGTTTGCTCGCTCGACCCTCCTCCCCTCTTCGATGTCAACAAGATCCCACCCATTCTCCTCTGCAAACTTCCCTCTCTTTTTGTTTCTTGAAGCAGCTGAAAGGCCGTCGCTTGTCCCCACGAAGCCATGCATTAACTTAGCACATCACCAAAGTCTACCCTGAATGGTTCCCGTTCGCCCTTGCTTCCCACAGTCCCTGCGTGCTGGACATCACTTGAAACAGGTTGGGATTAGTGCCAGCTGGGTAGTGTGTCGACTTAGCTTTGACGGTGTGGGGTGTTGTTGGTGGTCCAAGCCGGTACGGTGGACGAAGAGCAGAATGAGAATATAACCCAACGGACTCCAGAGGAGAGAAGCACATTGACACAAGGTTCCGAAGTGCATCTGGTGGAGTTGGCGATGGTTGGACAGCGGCCTGTATATCAGTTACGGTATTAGCATTTGCATCACCCCTATTTGGCAGAGATTTGTGGATGTAAGGCCAATGGCAGGCGGTAAACCAAATGTCAGACGCTTGGTAGTCTTTGGGTAAACAGCAAGTAGGCGATATTATAGTGAAGCATTGCTAAGCCCGTAGTGAATGAGGGTGGCAATTTTGAAGAGGTTAACGTTGAAGAGTGTTGAGCTAATACAATTGGAGGCACTGGAAAATGGTCTGTCTGAATGGCAGAAGACGTCGGGGATTGGGAAGGAGAACTCGGCACGGCAGAGAACAAAGGATGTGGCCCAGTGAACTTTGCCCAACCACCATCGTCATCGCCCTTGGTCGCCTGGATCCAGGGTCGTCCTACACCCTCTATGCCCCCATCCCATATAATGTAGAATGGCAACTTGACGCCAAGGTAGAATGCTAGTAATTGGATGAAATGGAGGAGATGTTGAATAGTGGCTTGAATGTGCTCGGCTGGTAAACGTTGGACTCAACAAGGTCACTGGGAAAAGGGAGACTGCAATGGCATAGGGTGTGGAGGACCTAGTGGTAGCCGGAGAAGATGATGGTGCTGCGAGCGCAGTAAGCACGGATGGTTTGGACGACGGATGGAACGATTGTGACAGCGGAGACGATTGAAGGGAAAGACGAGTGCGACGACCAAAACTTCCCAGGACTGAAGCAACGCCAAATTGTGCAGCAGCTTGAGTGTTCATTGATGCAGGCTTGCTGCTAATTTGCGGAGGCTGATATTCCCAATGTCAAAGACTTGGATCAGTTCACGAATTAACACGCGCCGGGAGCGTGCAAGGGCCGCGTGCGCATGAGAGAGAGACTTCTTAAGGTTCTGGATTCTATCCGCTTTTCCGGCAAGGTACGGGGGTTTCCCTAAGGTCTTCTCGGAAATTTCACGAGCAGCCTCCAGATTAATGCGTCGTCTCCTCAGCTGGTCGCGCTTGCGAATGACACGACTCCGGACTGCAAGAAACTGAATTTGAGAAAAAAAAAAATAGAGGAAGTGCTCCCTCACCGTCATCTATGTCGCCCCTTAGCTCTTGAGTCCATCGTTTGGCCTCAGAAGTGGCATCCTCCAGCCGGGAAACTTTGGCACACATAATCCTCCGTTGGTCAATTAATGAGAGCGACTGCTTAGCCTTATCTATCTGCACATCGCGCTCATTTTCTGCGAGTTGGGTGGCATTGCGAATCCGATGGATACTATAGACAAAACCGATAGGAGCTTGAGGTCGCATTCGTGAGTACGAAGGTGACTTACTGGCTGCGTAAGCAATCAACGCAGTAGAACTTCCGTTGGTGTGCCTGACAACTAGCACAAATAGCTGACATTCCACATGTCAATAAACCGAGAGTAGCTGAAAGGTGCAAGTGGCCGAGTCGAAGGAGACAAGCTCGCGGCGCTAAGGTGGTACACGTGATCAGAGAGTCTGAATAATCGCACGCACATCCCATGCGCCGCTCCTGAGTGGCTCCTGAGCCGGTTGAGAACGGCGCTTATACGTTGGAACGTAACCTACTGCTATTTAGGACAAATAGGTGATCTTGGAAAGATTATCCGACGCCAGAACTATCCTACACATCCTCTAGTTTCCGTTCCACGAACACTTCAGCTGGAAAATGCAACCAGCTCGCTCCGCAATTCTGAATACGGCACGACGACGATCATGCCCAGTCACTTTGTATAATTCAGCAATAAGGAATGTAGTGGTCTCTCGAAAGCTCTTCAACCAGGGCTCCTCATTGTCGAATCACTCTACTCCTGCGTCCCCGGCAAAAAACTCAACAATAAAGTCTGTGGAACAGAAACCCTTAGAGGCATCGAGAACGCGCACCCCTGAGCGTCTGTCGAATTCCCCAACATTCGTGTCATTAGTGAAAGGATTAGCTTGGTTACTTGGCTACAACACCAAATCTTCTACGGCGATCCGTGAGACGCGAAATCCATACGCGCTATGTGCCGAACGCGACACGATGGAGTCAAAGTTCCTTCACGAAGGTGGCGTCCCATTTACATTTGTGATTTTAGATTCCGTCCATGAATTCCCCACGTTACCCAGAGTGTAAACTTCCGCCCACATATCAGACGTGGTTTCAAATAACAAACCTTCATGTTTGGCTCCTCACAGCACGATACCGAGCCCTCCCTCCTTCCCATGGCCGGCTATATGTGCAGGAGCTTGTTAATCACTTCTTTCTCGATGTTGAGCACCGGATGCGCTATACGTTGAGTCACAAGGCCCCCGAGCGCGTGATCAAAGGATACATGACCGAGATGCGGGACCAGTGGTCCGGAGCAGGACTTTCGTTTGACCTTGGACTCGTGGGCTCCGATGCTGAGCTCAGTGGGGCCGTGTGGCGAAACGTTTTTGCAGCCAGGGGCTTGGACAGCAAAGAGGAAGTTATAGCGCGACCAGGGAAACAAGGGGCGGCACGAGGTGTCCAAGACGGCTCACCCACTATTGCCATTGATTCGGGCCCTGACACCGATCCCCCGTCATTATCTATCGGCGAGTTGGTCGACCTCCCTTTCCATCTTTATGTCTTTACGGCATACATTCGTGGGGAGCTGGTTCGCTTGCAGAACATATCAGACGACGACGTCATGGCCGGCCGCGTGGGCTACTTTGGTAGCATTGAAAGTTATATTCGCGCCATTGAACGGGATTTTGAAATGGAATCGGAGGAAAGAGCCTTATTAGGTCTGGATGCGGACGTTCTAGGGTATTCTTCTCCTGAAGATGGCGGGAACCCTTTGGCACAGAAAGCCCTTGGGCGCTCAAAAGGGAAGCAGCTCGCTAAGGCGTCCGGATGACCCTTGAGGTTCGTGATTTCCAAGTGTTCTGGCTAATGATGGCTTATCTTTCTATTCAGAATCCAAGGCATGCAACTCGTGTATCTCTATAAGGCACCATATTATCATTCATTGCAAACCACATTATCCAAAACTATGGGCAACAGTTGGTTAATCCCATGCTAATCTAAATGTTGACCTTTTTTTCGGGACCAACGACAAGTAAATGAAAACAGAACAGCTGAAAGACTCCATTCTTCGTTCGTACTTTCTTCATTAACACATAAACCAATGGGGAATTTTGAATTCGAGGATCGGAAAGCGGAAAAAGAAAATTCGAATAGGGGCGTGAAAGGGTCTCGTACGATGTGTTGGTATTGGGAATGAGGTAAGTCGGATACGCCTCCCCCACTCTACTATCTGCGCATGCACGAGGATAAATTTTCCCATTCAGGTACCGATGACTTCATACCACACGACTGGGTGATCTATCCTCGTGTCCATACCCCAGCTGTCGATGAAGGCGGGGATCGGTGTGTACTAGTCGACAGCCAAGAACGAGATGCCATTGGTGGTGCGGAGGGTGTGTCGCGATGGTATGGGGCTGCTCCAGTGGCACTATACATCGAGGGAGAATCATTACGAGGGAAAGTGGGATCCGTGGGGGAAGTGATATGGGGGTTGATGTTAGTTGCTGGGAAACTTCCCCCTTCCTCATCAGCCTGGTAGACAATATGAGGCGCGGGTAGATCGGAGGACGCATGATAACCGTTGCCATTGGCGTGACCATTTGGATATTGTCTACCGTTGGTGGTGGGTGCAGAGTATGCGTGAGCCGGGCGAGGACGATGGTCGGCCCCATTTGTTGTACCATTAGGATGCCCATTGGCATGACGTTCGCGTGCCATATTAGCCGCCACCTTTGCGATTTCGGCGGTACTAATGTCACACACCGCCATAACATAAGCATCCCATGTCTTAATGCCCTTCGACACACAAACCCTCAAAGCAGTTGGCAAGCGACGACGAGCATCGGCTACCAGGTTGGGTTGAGGAGGGTTTTGTGGGTCATCAACGTCCACAGCAACAGCCAGTCGGCGAATTCGCCTGGCATATGCAACGTGGGAAGGAAGAATGAGGCCTGTGGACTCTTCTATAACGTCTCGTCCAAGATCCTCCTCTCGCAAAACACATTGCTCGAGCCGATCTAGGGGTAACCAAGACGGGAGCGGCAAATGCGGCACCGAAGGCCATTCCTTTCGAAACGCGTAAACCAGCCCTTTGAAGGAGCTGCGCGAGCGCGAGTCCAAGGAATCGAACCAAGCCATTGCAGGACTGCCTGGAGCAAGGCAGAGCTCAAATATCTTCACTTGGTCTTCTTCCTCATGACCGATGCTGAATAGGCGCACTTCGCGTAACCACTCTGACGGATCCTCCTCCACAACACCATCACCCACGAAAAGCCTTGGGAACACAGAGATAGGTCGCATAGGTGATGTCGTGAGACTCGTAAGAAGTTCGTGAGGCCGTAAAGGGTGGTGGGCAGTTAAACGAGTGGGAGAGGCTAAGGGGAAAAAAATCGAGTCAGGCGATTCTTCAGCGGGCTTTTTTGTAGTGTTCTGGACAACAAAAACCCCAAATGGGTGAGAATCATCAGGGTTACAAGAAAGACCAATTGGGAAAATTAGATTGAGGGGTGCGAGCCACACCGGTAATCTTTTCCACATATTAGGCATGAGGTGACAATGCCTCGAGGCGGTTTGAATTCTTCGACACAAAGTTGTTGATGGCTGGGCCATCAACGTGATGGAACAGAATCCAATCTGGGGCTATATTTGTTTGGACTGTGTAAGACCGTGAAATGAAGGGTGTTGGTGCGGAGTCAGCTGAACAGACCTAAAGAACGAGTCGCAAGCCACGGAAGTCTGGGACTCAATATGGTTCTGAAGAAGCCGATGCATCGGACAAAAAACTGAGCGCTGTGAGCAAGGCGGACAGGGTTGATTGAGCGCTTAGCACAGTCCCTTCACAATCCAGAGAAAAGCAGCTCAAAGCTATGCCCAAAGCTATGCACGTCAGCTCGGCTCGAAGGTTGATCCACGTGTCAGTCAATACGTCATGTTGCAATGCAAAATATTATATTCAAGATCGATCAAAAAAAAAAAAGTGTTATTGAATGTGGAGCCCGCGCCCATATATCTTGCATACAGTCGACTGCCTGCCGGACTGGTAGACCACTGAAGCCATAGCTGGGAAGCCAACCCTGGGAGCACATTAGAAAAGGCAGTACTTAGCTATTCGAGAAGGGTTGGGAATATAGTTGCTGCCATTCAGCCTATTGTGGCTAAACAATGATAGGTCATTGAGGCCATTTTTCATTAGAGAAGTAATGAACGTTGTTGATGAGGATTGCATGAAACTCACGCACAAGATTATGACCGAAATGTCTGAACCACAACGTCCTCAGCGTCGGACTCCAGTCAGTCCCGGATTATGTGTTTAAACATTAAGAAGTCGTCCCTTACCTCAAGGCCAGCTCTATAAATGCGTAAGTCAATCGAGCGGCTCTCTTCGCCGATCGAACTTCCCTAGAAACTACGTTTGGTCAAGGTTCAGCTTCTCTACCTCATAGACCTAAGAAAGCTATTCAAGCCCACTTATTCTTATTTCTACAACCCTGTTCGGGAAAATATTCAAACCCTGTAGAACATCACACCACATTATGCGCCAAAAGTGAAAGCTACTACCATGCCAAAACGCCACAGTTCGGACCGTACCTCGAATCCGCGCATGTACTGTACAACAACAGAAGAGGTGCCGATCGCACCTGGTTCTTCGCATGTCCACTTGGTGACCTCATATCAATCCAGTCCGGATTCGAAGACGTGTGCCAGCAAGTCCATCGGAATTCTTGAGTTTATCAAAGGCATTCCCCACGCCCCTTATTGGATATTAGGTTGTTGTGGGGCCAAAATCGCGCGTACCCAGGCCAAAGAAGTCCCAAAACGCGTGTGCCCGACATGGCAGCGCGCTAGGGACAGCTGACGTGGCCCTCTACGCGCTCTCAACATTTGACGTCAGGCTACAGGGTGAGGTGAATTACGCGCGTCAATGGCGTCGGAGGAGCAGAAGCAAGTCATGCAGTTTTTCGACACAGCCTTGAGGCAAATCCCTAGGCTCCGACCCGCAAAAAAAGCTCCAGAGTTTCGAGTTAGGCGCATTAAACAATGAAGCTCAGCCTCGATTGGAATAGTACTGCGGTCGCAGATGCAATGTCAGGTTTTCTCTGACTCGGAGGCCCGCAGGTCGCACTGTGCATGCGTCTTTGCCACATTGGAAGGCCCCTGTGGGCATTAGAACCTATTCTCTAACCAGTGATGATCTAACTATACATTACATTTTGGGCATGTTGACCTGAGTAGCACCTGGCCGCTATAAAATTCGTCCCGTAATGCCGGCGGACTCGGATTGCAACCCTGAGGCTTCCAGACATTGCGTCTTCACGTCTATTTCGTAACGATAGCCACAATGATGACCTCGCTCTCAAAATGGGCGAGTTGGCATTAAGGTCAAATTCTATCCTTGCGCAAGCCATTTGTATATGGTGAATAGCCCCTTTATCTTTATTTCACGACGCAGTCTTCACTGAATCTTGACAGCGGTGATGAGGGAAGATAGGGGCGTTTGGCCGTTTTATTGAAGGAAACCCACCGGACGAAATCCGATATTTCAGGGTTCTACAACCGCGATCCGTAGTGCCCCCTAGCGGTATTATTTTGCGAAGCTGGTTGGAGATGCAGTCGAGATATCCGCCCCTGCGGATTGATCAGCACGAGTCTCGACATCTTTATCTCCTCGATCAGATCGTGGCAATCGTAGACTAAATCTCGTCACTAATGGAAGGCCAAAGATCTGTGTCCCCGAGGGTGTGCACTGACACAATCAACATAATCGATTGCGCACGCTGTCACTGCGGACCGTTCTGCCGGTACTCTAGCGCATTAAATCAGGGACCTGAGCAGCTTTTCCAATCATACATGGAATCTCTAGCGGCAGGCTTGTAATGATCTCCCAGGAGCTGCGCTATAATCATAGTACTCGGAGTCAGCTTTTGTGCAAAATGCGTCATCGAACTACGATGCGGCTGCCTCGATCGCCAGATATTGTACGCACGTTCTTTGCTTTGCAAATGTTACCGTGAATACTGGGTATCTCGCGTGATTCGATTAAAGTCTTGCACCCCTTTGATTCGCTTCGCCTCGATTCTCCCCTCGCTCGCGTTTGCCTCGTGTTTCCTCTGAACAAATATAAAACTTCGCCCTGCCCGTCCCCTTTGTGTTCAGGCATCGTTTCTTGTACTTCTTTCGTACGGTACCAAAGAGTGATTGTTAAACAAGAATCGATACTGAAACAACGTTCTCTTCTTTTAATGTTGGCCCTGGACTTGCCATCATAGCTGTAGATTGGACACGTGTAGGATGCGTCGACGATTCGTCTGATCGGATTGGAACAGGCGGGCAGGATTGCCTATCATTCCCAGGAATGGCACCAATTCCATCCAGTGTTTCTGCCTTTTGCAGTCGAGTGCCAGGCACAAAGGACCACCGGTCCGCTTTGCTCATTAGCTGGACTCTTTTCGGAGACTGGTGGCGGGCTTGTAGTTTGAGACCGCAGCGGGAGCTTGCTTAGGGAGTAGTCCCTATCGCTAGACGCTTGATCTGTTTACCAACGGCCCTAGCAAGGGGCCTCTGGTTAAATCAGAATCCCCGATACCCAATCCTTGTCGGCTTCTTACTAGGGTTGTGGTCAGCGCATTGAGCGATTTCCGCCCTGGTGGCGCGACTGTTTTGAGGAGAACGGTCACGCTTTGTCGCATCCATGACTGATGATAACAATCCGTCTAGAAGCCACATCCTCCGAAGATGAAACCGCCATGAAGTCGATGTGGGATGAATTGAGGTAGTCCTTGTCTTGGAGGCGACCCTGTGAAATCTGATGGCTTCCTTTACCATGAATGTCATCGCTGAATACAGCGCAAGTACTTCATTCCCGCACTTCATAGTGGCTTGGGGGGGGGCTTTAGACACCGTAAGAGCAAACCACTCCGGATCAACGATTACGAAGCACACCGATAACCGGATTTTCTTGGCAAATCAATATTATCGATGGTCGTTTTTGATGCGAAGACAACCCCAACGGATGCCTACTCGGTGATGCCCTATGGAATGCAGTGTATGTGGTAATAGCGCAACCACCGGCATGGATACATTGTCATCAATTTCCGGGCGGACGGGGAGCGTCGGGAATATCCGCGTCCGTGCCCTAGCGCAGCCCTATGCGTGCGCATCGGAATCTGCTAAGCGCTCGGCTCGGTAATCTCTGGACATGCTTGATGACGTAGAAATGCGCAAGTCAATGTCAATCATCGGCAATTCCCAGGCTTGCAGACCTATTGTATTCCCAATATCAAGCGAAGAACAGATTGGGCATGAATCTAGGCATCACAGATAGAGCTGGATCGCTAGGCTGGAATGCGTTTGACGCAATCAGCCAATGGCTGAACGACGCGTCAGAGCTGTAAGACAACTTACCGACAGCGTGTCGAATCCCAATCGGCTGATCAAAGCAATGGGGCAAGATGTGCCAACTTACTAAGCTATCCTGTTCGGTATCTCAACCAGCGGCCTTTCTAGAAGAGGAAAGTATGATAAGATGACCGTGGACGCATCCCTGGCTCAATGGTATATAAGCCCCAGTCTCCACCCATTCCTCTCCTAGGCGACCTCTTATTTAGCCCCTCTACCCTTCAACCATCTAGTCATGTCTAGTGATAAGAAAATCATTGCTGTCATCGGAAGCACTGGACTGCAAGGAGGTAGCGTAGCCCGTTCTCTCCTCGCAGACGGAACCTTTGCCGTTCGAGCCCTCACCCGCAACATAAATGGAGAAGCTGCCGCAAAACTCAAAGTGGCCGGAGCTGAGGTTGTCGCTGCCGATCTCGAGGATGTCGAGTCGCTCAAAAAAGCTTTCAAAGGCGCATATGGCGTTTTTGGTGTTACTGGTGAGGGATGCTGTTTATCATCGATCAAAGATAATCCTGCTGACCGATCTATTGCATCCCAGATTGTGAGGGCACAGTCGTACGAGCAATGTGAACTGTTGCTGATTGTCAATGGCCATCAGTTTGGGCGCTGTACCTTGGTGCTGACCAGTTCGATCAGGCGAAAGCCCGCGATCATGAGACCCAACTTGGGAAGAATATCGTCGACGCCTCCGAAGCGGAAGGGATCAAGCACCTGGTCTGGAGGTGCGATCATAGTCTGCATTTTTAATTTTCGCTTCTAATTGGATGGTGTTTAGTACGCTGGACGATACTTCGAACGTCAATCTGCACGTATATCATTGGGTGGTATGTAAACATGATGTCCACTTTCACTATCTTATGTTGCGACATTGACAGAGCAAAGCCGCTGGTACGGTTCATATGCCCTCTTCATTATTCGGAATCCGTCCTTGAACACCATCTGATGCGTAGTGGAGAAATACATCAAGACGAAGAAATTTCCCGCGACAATCTTGTTTACAAGCGTCTACTTCAATAATTTGACCAAATATGGTGTGCGTATTTGCACACTCCCACTGTTTTTGACTTAAACCTTCTGGCTCTAGTGGCTGAAGAAGGAAGGAGATACTTTCCAAGCTGATATCCCAATTCCTTTCGACGTGCCGATTCCTTTATATGATGGGAATGAGACTGGAGAATGGGTATTTGCATCGCTGATATGGTGTACTGGTTTATGCGAATAACCATCTCACAGGTCAATAATATCCTCAAAAACCCGGATGAATGGATTGGTATGTGGCCGGGAATGTATCAATCGCAGATGACTCTAATTTCTCCATGCTTACAGACAAGAGGGCCGATACCTTTGGAAGCTTGAATACACCAGAAGAAATTGTGGAGGTCATCAGAAAGAAAACAGGGAAAATTGTTGTTCTGAATAAAGTCACGTATGAGCAGTTCCACAGCAAGGAGTACCATGATGCAATCGGCGATGAGCTTTGGCTGAAGTAAGTGATGACTTGCATAACCCCGGAATCTGAAAACTTAATTCCAACTCCAGCAACAAGTACATTGTCGACAGAGGGTAAGATTTTTTTTTTCAAGTTTACAGATATACGCCTCTAAATTAGTCATTGCACTAGATTGGTCCGAGATGCGGAGCTCTCGAAACGGGCCAACCCAAATGCTTCCGACCTGGAGCAATTTGTCGAGAAGGATGAGGCCCTTAACGCCATACTTTCTTCTTAATTTTATGTAGGAAGGGAAGATTGGAAGGAGTATCTGTTAGATTTTAGTCTTGGTGGTGGCCGTGACATTGCGATATGTCTTAGCTAATCCTAACTCTAACCCCAGAATGTACTCGTGTACTTGCTCGGTAAGAACATTATTACAAGTGGCGAAGGAGTTGAACATAATCGGGCAACTTGTATTCTTGTGGAGGTGGTTCATGCAGTGGCGTCGTAGCGTGGAGACAGCCCTGACAAGCACCAAGACTTCAGAATTGACTGGCACGCAAGTGACCTGAGCCAGCTGGCCAGATCGGGGTATAGAGAATTACATCGACAGAGTAAGCACAAAGAAACTGAAAAGACAAGTACATAAACCAAGGCAGCAGCAGCAGCAGATTGAAAGCAGTGTAGAACAGATAGACATTATATAGCAGAAGAGCAAAACCACAACATGACACCAACGGAATGAGACAGAAGGAACGGGAACAACCGACGTTTGCCGAAGGCATCTATAATCCCCTTCACCTTCTGCAAGACTGAAACATTCACAACACGGTAATAGATCAATGATAGCAGTTTAAGAGGAACCTAAATGGTATCGAAAGACACAGTAAGTCTAGATCGACCTTTAATCTCGAATCACAATGAGCGGCTAAAATAAATGCGAATGCCATGATACTAAGATGAGAGAAACCTGTCTCGATCATATCAATGTTGGAAGGGGGGGCGCAGGACTCCAGCTTCTATGACTTCGTAGTATTAGATAGGCGCGACCTCGGGTTGATGATGAATCTACCGCGGCCTCGCGATGACGTGGCAGTGCGGCTGTCCCATCGACACACCATAGCGTACATGAGGGGGGACTTTCTATGCGTGATGTGTTTGGTTGGCATCGTTCGACAGATCATGTTCGACACAAATAGAGGCAAAGACATGTTGCCCAACAGATAACAGATCGACTCCGCTGAGTACAGCACAGCTATGGCGTAAGGAATACGCCCAAAGGTAGGCAGGATGCCAGCCTCTATATTTATAAATTATAGATAACGCGAACGCGTCGACGCTGGCACCCGGGGAATGTTTTCATTTGTTGCGCGTTTGCTGTGTATATATATACCCACGTGAGTGTGGGAAAGGGTCTCTTTCTTTCTTTCTTTTTTTCTTCACTCCTCTTGAATTATAGCCAGAGGCCTGAGGTAGAGGCTGCCTAGGTCTGAAGCATTTACACGTTTTTAAGCTCAACAGGTTATACTGTTGACTTGCGTGCGCGTGGTTGTGTGAGCATTTTATCAGCATTCTAGTCGGCAGGGCCCACTCGGGTGTGAGTGGGTGCACTTCAGGTTATGAGCATGGTCCGCTCGGAGCAATGAGCAGAATCCTGACTTGCTCGGGTTTGAATGGGTGGGTTGCTTGGTTTAACAAGCAACCCGCTGGCGCGCAAGGGCCTGATGCCCTGGCTCCGCAAGGGGTGGGGATGGGGGCGAAAGGTCGGGTGCTGGAGACCCGACTTCTCGTCCAGTCCAGATGCCCGTCCTTTCTGGGCGCTCCTCTCACTCTGAGAGGCTTTGGTCGGTCCACATGACTGCCTCCCGACTGGTTTACGCCGGAATAATGGCCGCTCAGTCTCTGCTTAGTGCTAGCTCGCTGAAGCGCGCAGCGCTTCGACAACTTCTGGGTCTGTCAAACCTATGATCCTACTATTTCCTCTCATCCTGAGAGGCTAGAGACAATCCGTACGACACCCTGTCCGCTGGTTCTATACCGAAATCATGGTTCCTCAGCATTTGCTGAGTGCCATTTCACTGAAGCGTCTGGCGCTCCAGCATTTATGGGGCCTGCCAAACCTATCTGGGCTCCTACCACACCCTCTCATTCTTGGAGACTAGAGACGGTATCTACCGCCGTCTCCACGCTACGTTCCGACTGGAATAAGGGGCTTTTTGAGCCCATGCTCTCACCAGCCAGTGGCTCCTACGAGGCCACTGCCTTGGCTTAGGACTGACACAGGAAACGTGCCCTTCACCGTCTCCAGCCCCAATTGAGGACAGTTGGCTCCTGATGAGCCCGGCTCTCAGAGCTATGCAACGCATTGACCCTTACTGGGTCTAATGGATTAGGGGGCTCCAACCCTTCTCCCTTATCGGTTAATAGCAGGCCAACTCCAAGGTGCCTCATACGATTCCTATGAGCTCAGAGTTGGAAAGCCCCTTCTCTTTCTCCGACACAAGGGGAATGATGCATCACTTTCTCACCGTGGACCTTGTCGTCCCTCCGCCGGACAAACTGCCTCAATTGAGGCCGCCCCCCACCCACGCTGCTGGATTCCCAGGTAACACGATTGGGGCCCATTTTTGGAATTGCATAGTTCTCTGCACCCCGGAATGAGGAGAGGCCTTTGCAGGCCTTGGGGGTCCATTGACTCTATTTCCTCTATTATTCATATTCTTCTCAATACACTCTGGGTGAACTTTCATTTTACACACCCTCCCGTTTCATCGATTCACCGGCCTTCGGCCCCTCGGATTTTGTACCTTACCCTGCGAAGGAAAGTAACCGGGATTAATTTTATTGATTCTAAATCCCTTATGAGATCTTCACACTTCTTTCATTTCTTATGTGCGGTAATATATATCGTGAGGGAGGAGAGTATGAGGAATGGAAATTCCATACCCGGAGCTATGTTTTCATTTGTTCTGCACTTGCTATGTCTCACTCGCTTGGAACCCCAGTGCTTGTATGAGGCCAGACTCATTGACCGATTTAGGCGAAACCAAAAACAGAATTCGAGCTACAAAGAAACCTCAGCACACAAAACACATGCTATAACTCACAATGGTGTGATACCCGTATCACTTCAGTGCTGCAAAAATGGCAAGACACCACGCAAGTGGCCTCGACAACGCAATTCCTCCTGTACAATGCAATATTTTACCGAGCTTGCGGACCGTTTGTTAAACATCAAGAAAATGGAAATCGCTTGGGAATCGCACACCCAATGCTCTTCGCCATAATTAGAAACCTCCCTGTTTCCACTTGACCGGACGTGTTCACGCCATGGTTGCATTTGGAACCTTTCTCACACTGCTGGGACTCCAGAACTGCGCGTCGTGCGTCGAGACTGCCTTGGGTGAGTTGTCGGGAATGTGATAGCCCCGAGAAGAGAGCACCAGCTTGCACAATGTTCCAGGATTTGTTCATCGTCAATCCGTGCTGTGTCTCTCTAAAATCTATGTTGTTTCGCCCGACACCAACTCGCCTGCCATGCCGCTCACTCATGACAATCTCATCACAGACACAAGAGCGCCTTGTGGGAACGGTCGCAACCATGGAAAGCATCGAAGATGCACCCGTTGCAGCGAGATCAGAAGATAAAAGCGCTCTGAATCGTTGAAGACCTTAAACTGATGTTTGGCACGTTCCATGATTCTCGATGCCACGGCTCCAAACCTTGAGGCACTTAGGCACAAACTCCAACCTCAGATCATTGCCAATCGATCCAGGTGGGAAAACATCCCGGTCCGCGAGCTCGAGATCGGTACTGGAACCTATTATATCAGACGCAGCTCGGCTGACGTGGATAGGCTCGCCCAAGTTGCTATCGCGCGGGGAGATTCCATCCGATGCACTAATGGCGGGCTTCCCACCACGGAAGGCGTGGAAAGACTCTACCAATCGTTCGACGACTTCTGCAAAGACGCCACATCTTGTCTTCATGGCAGGGATGAGTTTGAAAAGCCTATCGCCAAAGCGGAAAAATTGGAAGTTGCTTGGGCGGTGCACAATCATGTCAGATTTCCGAAGAGACAACCATCTTCGGGCGCAATGAGGACTGACTTCACAGTGGTATCGTAATGGAATACGGGACCACGAGCGAATGGTTTCAGGGAAGTATATTAAACCCTGATCGCTGGAACCTTTTTTATCGATGACTGGTGGTTGCCCGGCGGTGGTACGCTCTATGTCGGTGACTGATTTTGTGGCGTTGTCGCGTGAAATATGCATGGAAACTCATTTCTCCTGCTATTTCTGTCGATGACAAACTTCTGCCAGGAAATCGTGTCGTCCGACGAGCCCAAAGCTTTTGTGGGTATCAGAAATGACGACACGGAGCTTGATCATAGGGGCAGCCATTACACTTCACCATGACGGTGACCTCCATGGAGTTGAAAGCGTTGATGGATTGGGGATACAGGTCTACAACACACCCAGTCTATGACCAGGTGTTCGTGCCCAGCCCGGAGTTTCAGTTTGTTGAGATGCGTGCTAATTATACGCTTGTTGACATGCGCGTCACCCAAGCCATCGAGAACCTCACTGGCGAGCTCACCCTGTCCACCAGCTCTTCGGCTTCCTCGAGCCCGCCACTTACTCGACCTGTGACCAAGCTCAGCACAAACGGCATATCATTACAGGTTAGCAGCAGTTTAGTCCACAAACGGATTCGAAAGACAGACCTAGCTGTCGCAATGGCTATCGGAAGCTCGCAGGAGAGAACGTTGCAGAATCTCTTAAGCGAACGCAAGTCTCTCCATCATGAGAACAGGTCACCGACTGGGAGCGCAGCACGCCAGGCTGAAGCTATTCATACGGCACAAACACGCAGGAATATAGGAATAGCGGTAGTGCATCTCGGAAGCGGAGTGGCTTTCACTTACGATGTCATATCCACCCAGTTAGCCCAACTTGTCGCCTAAAATCTGCCTGAAAAATCTGCAACTCTTATCCACAATAGTGACAATTCCTTACGCGCATGGGTTTATCATTCTGCTCTGTTACATACACTCTGTTTTGCGCCAACTCTCAGAACGGTACTAGCGAGTAGTTACCGCTTCAGGTACGTGAGGGGTTTTTTTTTTCCTTAAAGTTTACAGACATATGCTCCCTCTGAACCAGCCAAATACCAAGACTCTTACAACCTGTGACGAGAGAGCTGGCCGAGTATATTTTGTTATGAGCCCCCAAGTGGCTGTACGATCCGTGGCGTACAGCCAGATAGCCGCGCACCAAAGACTGGGTACGAGGTGTCTGATAGTTGCGTATCGTTCCAGGGAACAACAAACAACAACGAGCGCGGGAAGGCTTGCAACGATGCGCAAGTTTATTTTTGATAGCGAGAACTGACTAGCTGGAAATTAGCAAGATCGCCGAGTGACCCAAATCCATGCTGAGTTGGGACGCGTCAACGAGATCAGCTGATGGCTGAGTAACCCGTCAATTGCGTGCTGAATTCCTATCGGTCCTCCAATCTGGCAAGGTGGGGCAAGATGCGCCAACCGACTGCTTCGAAAATCTATCCCCATTCGGATCAGCTTTTCTGGAAAAGGAAAGTAAAATATCATCATGCCTGCGACATTCTCAAGGTAATATATCAGCCTCAATCTCCCAGTGAACCTGACTTCTCTACCCCCAACGACCCGATCATGTCTAGTGATAAGAAAATCATTACTGTCATCGGAAGCACTGGATTGCAAGGGGGAAGCGTGGTTCGTTCTCTCCTCGCGGACGGAACCTTCGCTGTTCGAGCCCTTACCCGCAACGTAAACGGAGACGCAGCTACGAAGCTCAAAGCGGCCGGAGCTGAGGTCGTCTCTGCCGATCTCGAGGACGTCGAGTCGCTCAAAAAGGCTTTCAGGGGCGCATATGGTGTTTTTGGTGTTACTGGTGAGAGTTACGATTGTTATTAATTAATAGGTATTCCACTGACCAATCCATTGCACGCCAGACTGTGAGCAACTGCTTGAACAATGTGAGATGTTACTGATCGTCGGTGGCTACCAGTTTTTGCTCTGTATTTTGGTGTCGAGAAGCTTGATCAGGCTAAATCCCGCGATCATGAGACCCAACATGGGAAGAATATCGTTGACGCCGCCGAGGCGGAAGGAATCAAGCATCTGGTTTGGAGGTATGAAGGTGACCCGCATATGCACTCGTGCATCTAACTGGATGGTCCTCAGCACGCTGGACGACACTTCGAGCTCCGGTGTACACGTATATCACTTCATCGTACGTAAACACAAATATCCACTCTGACCATTTTCTTACGTCATTTTATTAACAGGGCAAAGCCAATGGTATATTCTCTTCATTACGTACTTGAGATCGTCCATGAACACGTACCGTCCGATATGCAGTGGACAAATATATCCAGACGAAAAAGGTTCCCACCACAACGCTGTTTACGTCTGTCTACTTCAATAACCTGGTCAACTTTGGGGTGCGTGTTTGCACGTCCGTATTAACTTCACAGGATTTCGACAGAACTTTCTGGTCTAGTGTTGAAGAAGGAGGAGACACCATCAAAGTTGATGTCCCACTTCCTTACGACGTACCAGTCCCTTGGTATGAGGCGACCGCGACTGGGGAATGGTATTTGCATCATTATTATGGTGCACTACTTCATACGAATGATCGTTCCACAGGTCAAGAATATCCTTAAAAAACCCAGATGAATGGATCGGTATGTGGCTCGGAATGCACCAATTGCAGACGATTCTGACCTTTTACAGGCAAGAGGCTGAAGCTTATGGAAGTTTGAACACAGCAGAGGAAATTGCAGAGGTTCTAAGAGGAAGACGGCGAAAAATGTCGTTCTGAACAAAGTCACGCACGAGCAGTTCCATAGCAAAGAGTTCCACGATGCAATTGGCGATGAGATCTGTTGAAGTAAGTGAAGGCCTCTATGATCTGCAATCTGCAAATTTACTTAATGTCAACTGCAGCAACAAGTACATTGTCGAAGGAGGGTAAGATTTCTAGAGTTTGAGGGCGCATGCCTTCCCTGACCAGCCCTGAACTCTAGATGGTCCGAGATGCGGGAACTCTCGAATCGAATTAACCCGAATGCTTCTAACTTTGAGCAATTTGTCGAGAGGGATGAAGCTATCAAGGCCCTGCTTTCTTCGTGAGCTCACATATGGCGGGAGTTGTTTTCCGGAATCGAAGTCCAGGTGGCTGCACGCCTCGGAATGACTGAACTGTAATCACAAACATGGGCCAATGAGGCTATATCGCGTGCACTTTAATGACTTGGCTCAGTGCACCGACCTACGGACATCCTTTCAGCCGTTGCCCTTGAAAGTCTTGAGAATGGAACGGTTGTTAAGATCAACTATGGAACCTGCCTATAGTTCACAATCTCTGACGCATGCCATTTAGCACCCTACCGGATCGAGCTCCTGCGGTTCAAGGTAGGGATTCCAGGACTGTGCAGGGAATGACTGTTGCTGTCATATGGGATATAACCCGACTGCAACGCCTGCCGGACCGGGAACATGCGGAAGCACACCTGTTGCCCCGACGGCTGTCATTGGTAACACTAAATACAGTTGACTGTTGAGCGCTGAACGAGACAGTAGATCCGGGCGCTGTCAGCCCGGCCTCCTATATCAGGAAGATCGGACAGACCTTCCAGGAGCTCCGTGCATACGGAGCACTGAGAACTCGGTCAGGTTTTCCTGATGGATGCTCGAACAACAGCTGATTGATGCCAGTGTTTCTAGAGCTTGAAACTAGCCTCGATCCCTCTCAGGTATTCATAGCAGGACATGAGAATTAAATGCCACGCTAATGTCGAAGAACTGATGGGAGTACAGTCCGTACCCCAAGTCCGCTCGGACGTGCCACTTCAAGGGAATGGTTGCGCTTTTCCGCATCTTTGACCGACCAATGGTGACAATAATCCTGAAGCCACCGAAGTGAAGTCGAATCGAAGCTACGGCCCTTGGTTCGAAGAGACTCTTTGAATCTGATGGCTTCCCCCACCGTGAACTAGACGCATATCCAGCCGGAGGCCGGGGAGACCCAATATTATCGGTCACGAAGCACTCCGATAAACGGTTTCTCCCGCAGACGGGCGTCCTTAGTACGACAGCTTCCTTCGCACCCGCTTTTTTCTTCATGTGGAGAGGCTCGACTTCTCCTTATCTCATAATTAGTTTGTGGATTCATAAGAAGATGCCGCAGAAGGCTATAGCCGAGCTAGGCAATGCGGTGCAGACGTATGATATGGCAATTCTGGACGCTGATAAGGATATGCATCCTGATGATGAGTTCTCCGCAGCAGTGACGCACCGTATCACTTCTACACGATGGGACGACTCCTGGGTGCAAACAATTGTATGACAAAGCATATCAGATCACCAGAAAAATTCATCGTTGATTGGGCTGCGGTGGGCACTGCCGGTGGTGAGAGCCCGTTGGCCACCGGGGAGAAAGGTGGTACGTAATGACGTTTTTTTTTCCTTCTGTTCTTCATGGCGCCATTCAGCGCACTTGTGCATAAAGAAGGGGATTCGTGAAGGGATATCATCCTAGGTGACCAGCCTCTATTGGAATAGCAGTCCTAGAGATGCGAATAGAAACCAGAACCTCCAGATGGCCGCACCATTCACACGGAGCACATCGCCATTGATATGTGGGGGAGTGGAGTTTTCGACATGTGCATTATCATTCGAGTCGACCAGATGACAGAACTAAATCATGTGAATGATTACCTAAACATCGCAATCGGCCTTTCAGGTGACCAGCTTCTATAAAGGCCTTGGTCTTGACAGGTCATCTATTCACATGCATGTTAGATGGGGCGGGAGGCCATTGTAGACATAGAGGCTGAGTTATCTCGAGTATGATGACATAAGCGTGAGGATTCGAGGTATAAGAAGAGGGGCACTAGCTCCATGCACACCTTTCCAGACTCCAGAGTCCTACTTGATTCAACCTCTTTACCTATTGGATCATGTCTAGCGACAAGAAGATTATTGTTGTTTGTCGGAAGCACTGGGTTGCAAGGGGGGAGTGTGGTTCGTTCTCTCCTCGCGGACGGAACCTTTGCTGTTCGAGCCCTTACCCGCAACGCAAACGGGGACGCAGCCACGAAGCTCAAAGCCGCTGGAGCCGAAGTCGTCTCTGCCGATCTCGAGGATGTCGAGTCGCTCAAAAAGGCTTTCAGAGGCGCATATGGCGTTTTTGGCGTCACCGGTGAGGGATATGGCCATTTATGATGATCGATCAAGGGTATCCAACTGACCGATCTGTTGCATGTCAGACTGTAAGCGACTGTATGAGCAACGTGAAGCGTTTCTGATTGTCTGTGGCTGCCAGTCTTTGCTCTATATGTTGGCGTCGAGAAGTTTGATCAGGCCAAATCCCGCGATCATGAGACCCAACTTGGGGAAGAATATCGTTGATGGCCGCCGAAGCGGAAGGAACTAAGCATCTAGTTTGGAGGTATGAACGTATTAATTCCGTGTGTGCATCTCGCGCATCTAATTGGGTGGTGCTCAGCACGCTGGACGACACTTCGCGCGGACGGCGGCGTCCACGTATATCACTTCGTCGTACGTAAAACACAACATCCGTTCTCACAAGTTCCTTATGTGTTTTGTTATCAGAGCAAAGCCAATGGTGCAGTTCAATATATTCTCTTCATTTACTTGGAATTTATCCATGAACAACGTCCGATATGCAGTGGACAAACAACATCCAGACGAAGAAGGTTCCCACGACATTCCTGTTTACGTCTCCCTACTTCAACAACATAACGAAGTTTGGGGTACGTGTTTACATTTTTCATGTTCGCATCAACTTCACCGATTTTTGACCGAACTTTGTGGTCCAGTGGTTGAAGAAGGAAGGAGGATACCATCAATGTTAATGTCCCACTTCCTTACGACGTACCGGTTCCTTTTTATGAAGCGACCGCGACTGGAGAATGGGTATTCACATCATTACTGTTATGGCACGTTGCTCTATACGAATAACTGTTCCATAGGTCAAGAATATCTTTAAAAACCAGATGAATGGATCGGTATGTGATTCGGAGTTGTACCGATCGCAGATGATTCTGACCTTTCGGTGGTTACAGGCAAGAGAGCTGACGCTTACGGAGGTTCGAACACAGCAGTGGGAATCGCAGAGGCTCTAAAGAGAAGACGGCGAAAAATGTCGTTCTGAACAAAGTCACGCACGAGCAATTCAACAGTAAAGAGTTTCACGATGCACTTGGCGATGAGCTCTGGTTGAAGTAAGTGAAAACCTTTATGATCTGCAAGCTGCAAATTTACTTAATGCCAACTGCAGCACAAGTACATTGTTGATGGAGGGTAAGATTGTTAGGGTCCAGGACGCATGTCTTCTCTGAATCAGCTCTGCACTCCAGATTGGTCCGAGATGCGGAACTCTCGAAGCGAGCCAACCCAAATGGTTCCAACCTTGAGCAATTTGTCGAGAGGGATGAAGCCATCAAAGCATTCCTTTCTTCGTGAGCTTACATATGTTGGAATGGTTGTCCGTTAGTTTTCCGGGAATCTAATTCAGGTGGCTGTACGCCTTGGAATGACTGAACTGTAATCACAAACGTCGGGCCAATAAACTAGGCTACTGCGCGCAGTTTGACAACCCAACTCAGCCCACTGACATCCTTTCACCCGTCACCGCTCTGAGAACGGGAATCCGGGGACAGCAGTGCGACATGTTTGTCGAAACCGACTATGGAGTGTGTCCTATGGACTTATGGTCGTTTCCTTTGATTTTTCTCAGTATTCATAGCAGGACGTGCAGAGTTAGATACCACGCTACTGTCGAGGACAGCATCAGAACTGAAGTCCATATCTCCAAATTCGCTCGGAGAAGACACTTCGTTAAGTGAATTGAAAGGTTGCGCGCTTCAGGAATGATTGTGGATCAAGGAGGAGGAAATCACACCTTCCGGAAAAGAAACGAAGCCGGTCCGAAGTTTCTATCGAGTCGAGGCGGCTTGAAGAGGAGACAAATTTGGACCTGATGACTTCCTCCACCGGCAAAGTCATGGGCTTTCTAAGAGGCTGGTAGCCTGCTTATAAAGGAATGCATCGGCGTGAGTTGCAGCTAGAGTAATCTCCCCTTCGGGCCGGAGAGAAGATGGCTCCGGATTACGGGTCGCGACGTATACGATAACCGGTTTTACCGGGAGCCTTATAATAGCTTGAGAGTTAGTAAGAAGAAGATACCCCATGGCCGGAAAGCAGTGCAGTTATATAAATATGTCAATTCTGAACGCTGATAAGGTTATTGATCAACACTGACGCGACATACTACTTCTACACAATGAGGCCCCTATGTGCAAAACTATTGTATGACAAAGATATATATAAGAATGCGCCCGGATCACTAGAGACAATCTATCGTCGCGGCTGGCACCATTTGGAAGATTCAACGGCCCTGCCAGTCGGCGTATTAGCCACCAGTGAAATGTGGCGTATCAATGATGCGAATTTTTCCTTATCGCGCCACTCAGCGCGCCCGCGCGAATTACTGATTAGCAGAAGCCTACAGCGCAGCACTGATAACGTGAAGGGAAATGCATTGAAATGGGACCAGCCCCTATCATTCCCAGAGGGAAGCGCCAAGGGCGGATATGAATAGTGTTCAGAACTTCCAGAGGGCCGCGCAGGTCACATGGAGCACATCGCCATTGATATGTGGGGATTCGGTCGAGGTTCGGTTGTACGACGTTCCCGTCCAAGCGACATCGCGATCCTTGTGGATGATTGACAGAATCAATCAAATCATGTGGATATGATTACCTAAACATCATGGTCCCGGACCAATCGGAAAGCTTGGTCTGACAGGTCATCTATTCACATGCATGTTTGGATTGACGCGAGTCTATTGCGCCAGACATTGGTGCAAGAATGAGTAATCCAGGCACATCCGAATTTGTTCTTTTGTGGCGTGACGCCGCTGTACTTACAACGAATTCGCCCAACTTGTATATCTGACATAAGCGTAAGGTTTCAAGGTATAAGAGGGGCAGCTCCATCTAACACCTCCCTTCATACTCCTACCTTGATTCAACCTCTTTACTCGTTTAATCATGTCTAGTGACAAGAAGATTATTGCTGTCATCGGAAGCACTGGAGTGCAAGGAGGCAGCGTAGTTCGTTCTTCCTAGCGGACGGGACCTTTGCCATTCGAGCCCTTACTCGCAACGTAACGGAGACGCAGCCACGAAGCTCAAAGCGGCCGGAGTCGAGGTCGTTTCTGCCGATCTCGAGGATGTCGAGTCGCTTAAAAAGGCCTTCAGAGGCGCATACGGCGTTTTTGGTGTTACTGGTGAGTCTGCGGTGGATACGGTCAATATCTGTTCCACTGACCCAATCCATATTGCATGCCAGACTGTGAGCAACTGCATGAGTGATGAGAAATGTCGCTGATCGTCTAATGGCTACCAGACGCCACTCTGTTTCTTGGTGTCGAGAAGTATAATCATGCCGGAGCCCGCGATCATGAGACCCAACATGGGAAGAATATCGTTGACGCTCCGAAGCGGAAGGAATCAAGCATCTGGTTTGGAGGTACGATTAAAGCAGTATTCTGTGTATTGCAGTCTTCGTGTATCTAATCCGATGGTGCTCAGCACGCTGGAAAACACTTCGCCCTCCGGCGTCCACGTATATCACTTCGTCGTACGTAAAAACAACTTCAGCTCTGACATTTTCTTATGTGTTTTGTTATCAGAGTAAAGCCAATGGTACAGTTCCTATATATTCTCTGAAATCTATCCATGAACACCGTCCGATGTCAGTGGACAAATACATCCAGACGAAGAAGGTCCCACGACATTCCTGTTTACGTCTCCCTATTTCAGCAACATAACGAAGTTTGGGGTGCGTGTTAGCACGTTCGCATTGTTACTTGACCGATTTTTGACGGAACCGTTTGGTTTCAGTGGTTGAAAAAGGATGGAGACACCATCAATGTTAAAGCCCCACTTCCTTACGACGTACCAATTCCTTTTTATGATGCGACCGAGACTGGAGAATGGGTATATCACATCACTGGTTTATGGTGCATTGCTTATATCTGAACATCGTTCCACAGGTAAGAATATCCTCAAAAACCCAGATGAATGGATTGGTATGTCGGCACGGAATGTTACTAATTTGTAGCTGACCTTTTTGTCGGTGATTACAGGCAAGAGAGCTGACGCTTATGGAAGTTCGAATACAGCAGAGGAAATTGCAGAGGTTCTGAAAGGGAGGACGACGAAAAATGTCGTTCTGAACAAAGTCACGAGCGAGCAGTTCCACAGTAAAGAGTTTCACGATGCACTTGGGGATGGGTTTATGGTTGAAGTGAGTGAAGACCTCTATGATCTGCAGTCTGCAAATTTACCTAATGCCAAATGCAGCAACAAGTTCATTGTCGAAGGAGGGTAAGATTTTTTTTTTAGATTTAAGAGCGTTGCCTTGTCTGAACCAGTTCTTCCACACCAGATTGATCCGAGATGCGGAACTCTCGAAGCGAGCCAACCCGAATGCTGCTAACTTTGAGCAATATGTCGAGAGGGATGAGGCCATCAAAGCCATACTTTCTTAGTGAGCTTAGTACACATGATGGCACGAGTATTGGAACGGTTCACTGTTAGTTGTCGGAAACTCTACTCCAGGCTCGGAATGGACTTAAAATTGTAATCACAAACGTTGAAACAATAAACTTGAATGTAGGCTACTGCGTGCAATTTGACGACCCTGACTCAGTGCACCGACCTAGTATCCTTCCAACCGTCCAAGAGCGGGGATCGGGACCAGCAAGCTACGGTATGCAGTATGGAACGTTCGCACCTTTTTCTCATTCCCTTGATCAATGGCGCCAGTTCATTTCCAGAGCCTTGCCCCGAAATTTCACACGGCCTCTTGTAACCGAGAACACCGTGCGGACACATACGCAGACATGCGGAGCCCTTTAATGGCTGTAGGGTCATCGCGAAAATTATCGGTTGGTAAGAGGCTGGTCCCTGTTTTCGCAACGGAAGGTAGTTGCAAGAACGAATATGGAAATCCTACATAATTAATGTGGATTTGACAAGAATGATGGCTGATGCACCACGTCACGGCTGCTCGATGGCAATTCTCTGTACACACACTGGCACCTGTGGCCCTGACAATCCTTTTCACGGCAGGACAAGTGCTTGCCAACTTGGCTCCTCCAGGTCCGTTCAACACGGCGAATGATTGTCGGTTTTCTGGCTGGTATGTCTTGGGGAGGAGTGATGGGGATATGGTGATGGTGAAGCAGAGCCCAACCTTGTGGGCCTGTATTCGAGTTTTCGTGATTGTCCCGAACACGCCTCAAGATATACATATTGCTCCGGACGCATGGGGTTTATGACATGCTCGTTTTTTGCATCTTCCAAGACATGGTGCGTGGGCAATGCAGGAATATGATAGTTAAGATTCGTGTGCATAAGCAGCAGAGTATTGGGGATGAAGCTAATCACACGAATACGTCCACACAGCACCCAAGGCATGAAAACAGGTGGAGTCTGCAGCACCAAGGCCACATTAAACACACACAATGGTAGGTAAGTAACACACAGCAAATGGCAGATAGCAACGGAATCTTTGATGAAAGTTAGGGTCTTGGCGTGATGATGGGTTTACATGAGCTGGTGAGGCTGCAGAATGATCGTGCCAAACACGGAGTGAATGATATCAGATAAATGACAACTACTGGCGCAGTGGTTTGAGCCTTCATTTATGAGGAACGCCTCGGAACGGCATCCGAGATTGTTAAGTGATTCCCGGGAGCCCGAGCCAAACTCGGGGTGTACGATGTTGATTGGACCCACGCCAGAGCTTCACACTTTCTTCATTCACAAGGAGGGCCTCAGAATGTCGTCCAAGGTTGTAAGCGATGCATCTAGACTCCAAGTGCTCCAGCCAAATCCGGGGTGTATGATGCGGATGGGTCAACAGCTCGTGCCAGAGCTGCACACTTTCTTCGATCACTGTGAGCGCCTCGGAATGGCGTCCAACTTTGTCGAGTGATATAAGATTCTGGAGCGCTCCAGCCAAATCGGGGTGTATGATGTTGGATGGGTGGCAACTAGCTGCGCCAGAGTTGCACACTTTCTTCAATCACCATGAGTGCCTCGGAATGGGTCCAACTTTGTCAAGTGATGCAAAAAGATTCGGAGCGCTCCAGCCAAATGGGGTGTATGATGTTGGATGGGTGGCAACTAGCTCGCCAGAGTTGCACACTTTCTTCAATCACGTGAGTGCCTCGGAATGGCGTCCAACTTTGTCAAGTGATACAAAGATTCCGGAGCGCTCGAGCCAAATCTGGGGTGTATGATGTTGGATGGGTGGCAACTAGCTCACGCCAGAGTTGCACACTTTCTTCAATCACTGAGTGCCTCGGAATGGCGTCCAACTTTGTGAGTGATACAAGATTCCGGAGCGCTCGAGCCAAATCGGGGTGTATGATGTTGGATGGGTGGCAACTAGCTCGCGCCAGAGTTGCACACTTTCTTCAATCACCGTGAGTGCCTCGGAATGGTGTCCAACTTGTTCGAGTGAAAAGACCTGGAGCGCTCGAGCCAAATCTGGGGTGTATGATTGGATGGGGCAACAGCTCACGCCAGAGTTCACACTTTCTTCATTCACAAGGAGTGCCTCAGAATGTTGTCCAAGGTTGGTGAGTGATGCATCTAGATTCCCGAGTGCTCGAGCCAGATCCGGGGTGTAGGACTCTGAGTCCGTAGACACAAGGCAACGGCACAGTGCAACTGAATCACTTGCCAACTCATATGCCTCCTGCAATCTTAAAAAGAATGCAAGATTTCTCCTCACATTGCGAAACACTTTGACCAACTTGTGAATGACTTCTTTGGAGGCCCGATCAACGTTCAACTGAATGGAACATGAGACTGAACAAGAGCCTCAAATGATCGCTACTGATGATTCGTACCTTGGCCCATTCAGGGAACGATGATATACTAATGTACCCTTCCGTCCTCACACAGACTTCCACCCAGCGATATTGCTGTTGAGAAATGCGTGAATAGGCCCATTGGCGCCTCCAGTGGCTCCTGAAATTGGCTGAGATGATGCACGAAATGCCGACATGCATAATGGACATGTTCGGACAGCGCCTCTTGAGGAATGGGTGGCAGCTTAGCTTTTTGGATAAGTCCTATCAGCCCTAAATCCTTCATAGTGGAAGATCTTTATTCAAGATTTCGATGCAGCGCAGGGCCACTCTCGTTCTCCCTCCTCGCATCCACTCCAAACGACCAAGTATGGGTGATTGTGGATTGACTCGGTCAGGTCCGTGAGAAAGTCACGAAAGGATTGGTGCAGAATACGAATTGGCTTGTCAGGATCCCTTACTCCTGAGACGAGAGGTGAAAGTTGAGCTAATGTATATCGGACGTCCGACTCCAGCAGTGGTGAGAGAATGGCATCCCAGGCCGCAACAGATAGTGGCTTCTGTGCGATTAGAATTGCTCCCATCACGATCGGGTAGTCATGCACGAAATCGTCATCCTTCCAGTTACACTTCTCAAAATACTCGCATACAGCCTATCCATCATTTCCTCAGCGGATGCCTTTGATCGGTTGAGATCTTCATCCAGCAGTTTCTTCAGCATCTTCGCAGCATCACTACCGCTGACCTTCATGTAATCAAAGACAGTACTGATCCAAATGAACAAGCCGCCCGCTCGCTCCGTATGCTTTGGACTAATGTATCTTCTTCCCCGATTCCATCTTCCAAACCAGGATGCACATCCTTCAGTTCGTGTAGTTGTGATCGGATGTAGATAGAACAGTCATGCATGTTAGCATCGTCCGAAAGATCGATGGTGAGGCGATCGATAGGGTAATTAGGTGATAGGAAACGATCAACGAGGTCAAATTGTCTCGAAGTGAGAAAGAATTTGATGTTAGGTGGTAGTTTTGGGACTGCTTTCCGAAGTATATCGGCAAGACGTGGGAATGACTTTGTGTCGCACTCATCTAACGCATCAATGATAATCACCATAGGACGGTCAGACGAGGATGTCCTGAGACGGAGAGGTTCAGCCACTAGTTTCTCGAATTGCGTCGCGAATGGGGCAGTCGAGAGGGCTGGGTCCTCCTGAAGAGCGATATGAGGGAGGCACGGTATGCAGGGTCGTGGGTTGCCAGAGATCGAGCCATGCCGCTGAACAGATGGTCCGGCCGCGACTGCTCGCCTGCTTTGAAAAAGAAGCTTGCGATGAATATTTTCTCTTTTACACTCCTCTGCGATTGAGAGCGCAACAGATGTCTTGCCGGCACCGGCCACGGCCGTTAGCAGTAATACACGATTCTTGCTATCCTCCGTGGTACGACACCACGCCATAATACGCTCGATCAGATCAATCCTAGTGTCTTTCAGGCACGGGTGAGTTGAATCGTGATGGGGGACAATGGGATATTTGAGTTCATTCAGAACTGAGGAATCTTCTACTCCACGAGTTAACCGATCTTGATTGTTTGCTATTGCACCAACCGTCAAGTTTGTCTGCAGCTACGTTGTTTCGATAATGAATCAGAACAGAAACAATGGGATCAAACGGAATTACCTGGAACATTGCCAAGGCTTCGCTAAAATCTTTCTTTAAATCATCGATCCTACTGGGGTTCTTCATATGAGAGAAGAAGTTGCGGATACCAGATTGCCCTTTCATCTTTCCACGCAATCGACCGATTTCAATTCGAATGCGCTCCAGCGCCCTACAAAGTACCTACGTTTTAATTAATGGCCTGCATAGAGCAGACTACTTACTCGCTCAGCTTCTTGACGCTTCCACCCACGGCTTAGGCTCTTCGTTAGATCCATCATACGAATCGACGGCTGTAACCACATCGACCATGGCGTCCCCGATATATTTTCCGAAACGCTCCCATTCTTCCTTATTTCCCCTGAACTTCTGCACAATGCGGATTGTCAACTTCCTTTCCAGGATCGGTATAAATTGTTACTAACTTTGATTTCAGTGAGGATGAAGAGTGTGGCATTGGTGGCAGCTGTAGGGGAGGGAACACCCGACGCAGTATTGACAGCGGTGAGAACTGGAATTGCAACATCGCCTCCCACGGCGAGGAGATGATTGACCCTCTGCTTCAGCGACATGGTCAATAATGGGTGGATGGAAGATGGGGAGAAAGGTCGGACGCGGAGCGTAGACGCTGTGCAGTTCACAGCCATGGATCGCCGTAATGGCACAATTCATCCCATTGCGCACTGGTGGAATGTCGAAAGTCTCGCGGCAGATTCCGTCCAATCTCATTGCAATTGTCGATACGAACCATAAAGTCACCTCCCAAGTCAACATATGCTGGAGGTGCTTAACTTTCTATTCCAATAGAGGCTGGTGACCTGCCTGGCTTAACTTCGTCCTGCCTACGGACTTTGTTTAAGCTCGAATAGTCCTTCACGCCGGCAGACCATACTAGGCAGGACTCCAGCCTCTATGACTTCGTAATAATATATGACCATACATCAAATTTATCATAGTTATTCTCGCCGTTATATGGTTTGACCTTGGCGCGCGAGCCTGCTTGGTGGTCCCTCTTCTTGAGCAACGATATTAGAAGGCTCGTTTCATTCTTTAGACTTGATCGGCGAGCGCACATATGCGTCCAGGATTGGACAATGGAAACTATAGGACAGGCTCCAAAGTTTGGTTTCGACAAACATCTATAGCTTGCTACTCCGGACCTCCATTCTCAGAGCGACGAGGTCTAACATTTGTGATTACAATTCAGTCATTCCAAGGCGTGCAGCCACTTGGAACTAGATCTCTGGAAAAACTAACAGATAACGATAACCATTCCGACACTCTCGTCATTCGTAAGCTCACGAGGAAAGAAAAGCGTTGATGGCCTCATCCCTCTCGAGAAATTCCTCAAGGTTGGAACCATTTGGGTTGGCTCGCTTCGAGAGTTCCGCATCTCGGACCATTCTAGAGTACAGAGCTGATTTCAGAGAAGGCATGCGTCGTTGAATCCTAACAATCTTACCCTCCATCGACAACGTACTGGTTTACTGCAATTGGCATTAGGTAAATTTGCAACTTGCAGATCATAAAGGTCTTCTTCACTTACGTCAACCGGAACAGACCGCCAAGTTCATCGTGAAACTCTTTACTGTTTGAACTCCTCATGCGTGACTTTGTTCAGAACAACATTTTTCGCCGTCTTCCTCCTTAGAGTCTCTGCAATTTCCACTGCTGGTACGAACCCCCGTAAGCGTCAGCCCGCTTGCCTGTAACCGCGGAAAGGTCAGAATCGTCTGCGATTGGTGCATTCCGAATCACCTACCGATCCATTCATCTGGGTTTTTAAGGATATTCTTGACCTGTGGAAATAATTATTTGTATGAAGATGAAGCAATGTGCCATAATAGTAATGATGTGAATACCCATTCTCCAGTCGCGGTTGCTTCATAAAAGGGTATGGTACGTCGTAAGGAAATGGGATATTAATATTGATGGTTGTCCCTTCCTTCTTCAGCCACTGGGACCATAAAGTGTGGTCAAACATCGGTGAAGTTGATGCGAACGTGTAAACACGTACCCCAAACTTCGTTAAGTTGTTGAAGTAGCCAGATGTAAAATAAGAATGTGGCGGGGACCTTTTCGCCTGGATGTATTTGTCCACTGCATATTGGATGGTGTCCATAGACAAATTTCGAGTAATGAAGATAATATATGCACTTACCATTGGCTTTGCTCTGTTAATAAAACAACATAAGAAAATAATCAGAGTGGATGCTGTGTTTACGTACGACGAAGTGATGCACATGTATTGCCGATGCTCGAAGTGTCGTCCAGCGTGCTGAGCACCACCCAATTAGATGCACGAGATGCACACACGGATTGGTACGTTCATACCTCCAAACCAGATGCTTGGTTCCTTCCGCTTCGGCGCATTCAACGATATTCTTCCCAAGTTGGGTCTCATGATCGCGGGATTTGGCCTGGTCAAGCTTCTCGACACCAAGATACAGAGCGAGGGACTGGCAGCCACAGACAATCAGCAATGCTTCACATTGCTCATTCAGTCGCTTACAATCTGACATGCAACGGATCGGTTCAGTTGGATACTATTGATCATGACTACAGTGATTGTCCCTCACCAGTGACGCCAAAAACGCCATATGCGCCTCTGAAAGCCTTTTTGAGCAACTCGACATCCTCGAGGTCGGCAAAGACGACCTCGGCTCCGGCGGCCTTGAGCTTCGTGGCTGCGTCCCCGTTTACGTTGCGGGTAAGGGCTCGAACAGCAAAGGTCCCGTCCGCGAGGAGAGAACGAACCACACTTCCCCCTTGCGACCCAGTGCTTCCGACAACAGCAATAATCTTCTTGTTGCTAGACATGTGAAGAGGTTGAATTTAAAGAGGACTCTGGGGGAAGGTGTGGATGAAGTGCCCCTCTTCTTATACCTTGAATTCTCATGCTTACGCCAGAGATACTAGGCAATTCCGTTGTAAGTACAGCGGCCCCGTCACGCCGTAAGAAAAAATTTGGATGTGTCTGGATATATTACTCATTCTTGTTGGCGCAATAGACCCGCGTCTATCTACACTGGAGTGCTCGCTTCGCGAGCTCCGGAGGTTAGGACTAGTCTCGATCCTTTATTTTCAGTATTCGTGACGGAGAACTAAGAGGCGAGTTAATGCCCGTATCTCTGCAGAGTCGGCTCGGAGGCATCACTTGATCATGAGGAACATTTGTGCATGCGCGTCTTTTCTCATCCTCTTGATCGAAGACGCGCGCCGTGAGTACGTGTATATTTTAAAATTTGAACCGCATGATCACCGAATGCGTTTATTCCTGTGTCTCATACGTACAGGGCTATTTGTAAGAGAGGTTGCATCGGCCCCGTAAATCTGGAGTGGTCTTCCCTTCGGGCCCCGGATGACGTGAAGGATTACGTAAACATCGTGGCTTGAAGCCGACAAGGCCCAATAAATGTCTGCAGCTGGACCGTGTGTGATAGCCACGCTGGAGAAGATAAACGCACAGACAAAGAAAACCAAGTTGGAAGCCACCGAAGAAACCTGAAGAGAAACCCAAACCAGGATCCTACTCGCCGTAGGCAACTGAACAACACAGCACGACTCACGAAGACACGCATGAGGCACCGATGCATAGGGTGGACACCAGGCAGGAAGAAACCTGCGTGAACAGCTCGATAAAATCGATCTGAGATCCGCGAATGCAGGCAACCACACGACTGAATGAGCGCGGCGTATCAGTATGCGAAGGGCTGACAGCAGGTACGGCACAAAGGGTGAGAGGCAACACGTCGAAACGTTTAGTGGGCGCAGATGAAGAGAAACAGGCAAACACGTAGGCCATAGCGCGCGAGTCCAATTTAATCTCATACCTCAGTTAAATCGCAAGTTCTTCAACGAATTACAACTTCGATCTAGCCCCTTCTGGCGTTGATTCTCCGCTTAAACTCATGTGACTGCCCTTGTGGGATCCCACTAAAACTGAATTGACCCAATATACGATCGCCTCTATCAAACCGTCCACCTCATCCTTCGTATTTCCCGCATGCATATTCGGACTCGAGATGCAGCACGAGGAGCAATCGGCGGTGTAATATCATATGCGAGATATCGACGTTGTGCCGTGTAATCCAAAGCACCAACCCCTTTCATCTGATGAGACGAAGGCGTGGCGGATCCATTTCTCCGGTTTGCAAAAATCGGGCAAGAGTGCCGGGAGGTTTGAGGATGGCGTAAGCAACGGTATGATCGGCGACACCGAGGAGGCAGTGACCATGTTGGAAGGTTGACCTGCGGAATATGTATCGTTATCACAAGCATGGGGCAGGACGATGATAGATTCCAAATCAGGGATGGAATTGAGACGACTACGCAACGTTCGGAGAAAAGGTGAAGCAGATGGTCGATTCCCTGATGGAAAAGGGGGTCGAGTTGGATCAGGCGTGGTAGAGAACTCGATGCCGCTACTCACATTTTGAACAGCACCTTCTCTCAGCATACACATTTCATAGCGATGATGTTATAGATAGGTAATGATGTGGTACACATGAAGGGTCGGATTAAATATTCACGAAGCCAGGGAGTAGTCATGACAACAGCTGCACCTTGAAATCAGTAATTGTGTAAGAGATATCAGGACGCGACGCACCTCCCGCCGATGCCATTTTCTCCATATATCCCAGTGGAATGGGCTTCGTCAACAATGACGTGGCCATTTTGAAAAGTGAATTGCTCCTCTACAAGAGTCACAATTCCATGAAGTGACGCGAAATCACCATCCATGGGGTAATGAGATTCGACCGCAATGAAAACACATGATCTTCCTTCCGAATGCTTGGGCATGTTCTGACAATCTCTTCAATTCGTGACTGAAGATCAGAGACCGAGTTGTGTTTAATATAAGAGGCGCGGTAATAGACCTCAGATAAAGAAATGTAACTGACCTCAGTCTTAGGCAGGATCCCAGCCTCTACTAAAGTCCTCAGTCTCAGCTTATATGCGCTGAGAGGCGCTGAGGGAAACAAATGAATTCAAATGAATGAATATATCTGTGAGCTGTGGCACGGATATATCCGAAATAAGAAAGAGGTGTTGTGACTCAGTAGTCACATGGTGAATTCTGGCGAGTCACTCTCCCAGAATGTTCCCACACTAATGCAGGAAATGTGCTCATACCCTCATAGCACACGGTTTCTCCAACATTTAAATTCTACACATGGAAGGATGAACCCGAGGTGTCCTCATTCCATCATGGACTGATGCATGGATCAGAGAATCGTAAAATGGTCACATCTCCAGCTTGAGGGACGGATGGGAAGAAGTCCAACATTGGCATCGTCCCCAAAATTCAAAATCAGTGCAGATGACCTTGAGCCACCCGAACCAAGGATGCCCGCAGAGCCGTTCTGTGAAGAGGGGTATTGTTTCAGGGCATCCAGGAACCTTTCCCGCAGCGCATCGCGCGCTGGATGCAAGGCTTAGGTAGTCACTCGAGCTGAAGTCTGCCTTCCCGAAACTGCACTGTCCGATCGCAACTGGTAGTCGCATTAATATGAAGGGCCTTATTGGTACAGTTTTACACTAGTAACTGTGCTTCCGCAAACACGTTGACAACGACTTTTGTGTTCTCGGTGTACTCGGCGTACCACGAACAAATAACTGATGGACGCCACCTGCTGCGGCATTACCCAGCCTTTGAATTATCTTCTTTCCCTCAGTTCTCATTCTGGAGAGTTCCTAAACTCTTTTGTTATTTTTCCTTTCATAGCTTATACTTTATCCCCGGAGACTGAGTTATTATACTAACCTTATTATCGGCACCAGTTTAACAGTTACATGTCCGGGCGGCCCTGGAGTGACGTTCATGAACTGGCATGCTCATGCCCCATCTCTATTTAGATTTGGTCGGCGAGGGCATGCATCCGGGATTAGAAACTATAGGACAGGCTCCATAGTTGGTTTCGACAAACAACTATAACTTGCTACCCCGGACTTCCGTTCTCAGAGCGGCGAGGTCCAACATTTGATATTACAATTTAGTCATTCTAAGGCGTGGCAGCCACCCGGAACTAGATTCCGGAAAGCTAACCGATAACCCATTCCGATACTCTCGTCATATGTAAGCTCATGAGGAAAGAAAGGCTTTGATGGCCTCATCCCTCTCGAGAAATTCCTCAAGGTTGGAACCATTTGGGTTGGCTCGCTTCGAGAGTTCCGCATCTCGGACCATTCTAGAGTGCAGAGCTGATTTCAGAGAAGGCATGCGTCCTTGGACCCTAACAATCTTACCCTCCATCAACAATGTACTTGTGGCTGCAATTGGCATTAAGTGAATTTGCAACTTGCAGATCATAGGGGTCTTTCACTTACGTCACCCAAAACAGATCGCCAAGTTCATCGTGAAACTCTTTACTGTGGAACTGCTCTTGGGTGACTTTGTTCAGAACAACATTTTTCACAGTCTTCCTCTGTAGAGCCTCTGCGATTTCCACTGTTGTGTTCGAACCTCCGTAAGCATCAGCTCTCTTGCCTGTAACCGCGGAAAGGTCAGAATCATCTGCAATTCGTGCATTCCAAATCACATACCGATCCATTCATCTGGGTTTTTAAGGATGTTCTTGACCTGTGGAATAATTATTCGTATAAAGCAATGTGCCATAATAGTGATAATGTGAATACCCATTCTCCAGTCGCGGTCGCTTCATAAAAAGGATATGGTACGTCGTAAGGAAGTGGGATATTAAGATTGATGGTATCCCCTTCCTTCTTCAGCCACTGGGACCATAAAGTACGGTCAAACATCGGTGAAGTTGATGTGAACGTGTAAACACGTACCCCAAACTTCGTTAAGTTGTTGAAGTAACCAGATGTGAATAGGAATGTGGTGGGAACCTTCTTCGTCTGGATGTACTTGTCCACTGCATATCGGATGGTGTCCATAAACAAATTTCGAGTAATGAAGATAATATATGCACTGTACCATTAGCTTTGCTCTGTTGATAAAACAACATAAGAAAATGGTCAGAGCGGATGCTATGTTTACGTACGACGAAGGGATGCACATCTATGCCGATGCTCGAAGTGTCGTCCAGCGTGCTGAGCACCGCCCAATTAGATGCACGAGATGCACACACGTATTAGTACGTTCACACCTCCAAACGAGATGCTTGGTTCCTTCCACTTCAGCGGCATCAACGATATTCTTCCCAAGTTGGGTCTCATGATCGCGGGATTTGGCCTGATCAAACTTCTCGACACCAAAATACAGAGCGAGGACTGGCAGCCAAAGACAATCAGCAATGCCTCACATTGATCATTCAGTCGCTTACAATCTGACATGCAACGGATCGGTCAGTTGGATACTATTGATCTAACTGCAATGATGTCCCTCACCAGTGACGCCAAAAACGCCATATGCGCCTCTGAAAGCCTTTTTGAGCGACTCGACATCCTCGAGATCGGCAGAGACAACCTCGGCTCCGGCCGCTTTGAGCTTCGTGGCTGCGTCCCCGTTTACGTTGCGTGTAAGGGCTCGAACAGCAAAGGTTCCATCCGCGAGGAGAGAACGAACCACGCTTCCCCCTTGCAATCCAGTGCTTCCGATGACAGCAATAATCTGCTTGTTGCTGGACATGATCCAATGAGTAAAGAGCTTGAATTCAAAGAGGACTCGGGGGAAGGCGTGGATGAAGTGCCCCTCTTCTTATACCTTGAATCCTCACAGAGATACTGGATCCATTGTAAGTACAGCGGCCTCGTCACGCCGCAAGAAAAAATTTGGATGCGTCTGGATCCATTACTCATTCTTGTTGGCCCGCGTCTATCTAACACTAGAGTGCTCGCTTCGCGAGCTCCAGAGGTTCGGACTAGTCTCGATCTTTCATTTTCAGTATTCGTAATACATGTTGTCGAGGAAAACGCGTCGGAGAACCAAAAGGCGAGTGAACGCCCGTATCTCTGCCGAGTCGGCTCGGAGGCATCACTTGATCAAGAGGAACGTTTGTGCATGCGCGCCTTTTCTGACTGAAGGCGCGTGTCGGCCATTATATTAGTTGCCCTCCCGCGAGTGCGTGTATATTAAACGCATGATCACCGAATGCGTTGATTCCCGCATCTCATACGTACGTGCTATTTGTAAGAGAGGTTGCATCGGCACCGTAAAAATCTTCCCTTCGGGCCCCGGATGATGTGAAAGATTACGTAAACATCATGGCGGCATCGATTATGTATTCACATGTTAGCTAGGCACAAGGCCACAAGCCGCCAATAAATGAATTTCTTGTCTGCAGCTGGACAGGCACACCGGTGTGATAGCCACGCTGGAGAAGATAATCGCACAACTAGACGGAAGCCAAACCCGAAGAGAAACCCAAACCATAAATATCCGGGATCCTACTCGTCGTAGGTAACTGAACAACACAGCACGACTCACGAAGACAGGCCGGAACAATAAGGCTGTAAAATAAAACCAAGATCAGGCAATGAAGAAAGAACGACAACAACAAGAACGATGAGAAAGGGCACCGATGCGTAGGGTGGACACGAGAAGACAGCAGGCAGGAAAAAACCTGCGTGAACAGCTCGATAAAATCGATCTGAGCTCCGCGAATGCAGGCAATCGCTAGATCGACACGACTAAATATATGAGCGCGGCGTATCAGTATGCGAAGGGGCTGACAGCGGGTACGGCGCAATGTGTGAAAGGCAACACGTCGACGCGTTTAGTGGACACGGATGAAGAGAAACACGTAGGTCATGGCGCGCGAGTCTAATTTAATCTCGTACCTCTATTGAATTGCAAGTTCTTCAACGAATTACAACTTTGATCTGGCCACGATCTGGCCCTCTGGCATTGATTCACCGCTTACTTCATGTGACTGCCCTTGCGGGGTCCCTGGCCCATACACTAAAACTGAATTGACCCAATATACGATCGCCTCTATCAAGCCGTCCCTTCGTATTTCCTGCATGCATGCATATTCGGACTCGAGATGCAGCACGAGGAACAATCGGCGGTGTAATATCATATGCGAGATATCGACGTTTTGCCGTGTAATCCAAAGTACCAACCCCTTTCATCTGATGAGACGAGGGCGTGGCGGAGGGATCCATTTCTCCGGTTTGTAAAAATCGGGCAAGAGCATTAGGCCAGTGCCGGGGGTTTGAGGATGGCGTAAGCAATGGTATGATCGGCGACACCAAGGAGGCAGTGACCATGTTGGA
>NW_024067395.1:0-38239 GCF_015039405.1 Cantharellus anzutake | reverse complement strand
TTGGCCTTCAAATGGGCCTAAAAGGGGGTATTTACTAGTGGATGTCCTGGACATCCTGGTGAGACTGATCCATTCACCAGGATGTCCCCAGGACGTCCTAGGTCCTGGGATGATTCTATAATTCAATCAAATTCAATCAAATGCTTCTGTGATTCAATCAAATTTGTATTATTCAGGGTAGACATTCAAAAATAATGCCGCAATTGAATCTGATTTCCCATGACAATCCTCAGGCTGCTCAACTGTCTGTGCACAATGCTGGCCACTGTCTGAAGGGGTGTCAACACTGTTTCCCACGTCCCCAACACACTTTAACGCAGATGGATAGCCCCTTTGAATAGCTTCCAGAATATATATTTTGAGACTGAATTGACCAATAAATCATCGAGAAAAAACGCAAAATACTTTTTTGGACACGAGTCTTTTGGGTTAGTGTGGCTGTCCACCTCATGTCTGTGCACAGTGCTGGTCATTGTCCGGAGGGGTGTCCAGACTGTTTCCCACGGTGTCAACACACTTTGGGTAGTTGGATAGCCCCTTCAAATAGCTTCCAGAATATATAATTTGAGACTAAATTGACAAGCAAGTTATTGAGAAAAATGCAAAATACTTTTTTGGACACGAGTCTTTGTGATATCAGTGACCCGGGAATTTCGATGACTTCGATGACTGTCAGTGAAATTTAGTGGCCCAAGCACTATCCCAAAGACTAGCATCCAAAAAAGTATTTTGCATTTTTCTCAATAACTTGCTTGTCAATTTAGTCTCAAATTATATATTCTGGAAGCTATTTGAAGGGGCTATCCAACTACCCAAAGTGTGTTGACACCGTGGGAAACAGTCTGGACACCCCTCCGGACAATGACCAGCACTGTGCACAGACATGAGGTGGACAGCCACACTAACCCAAAAGACTCGTGTCCAAAAAAGTATTTTGCGTTTTTCTCGATGATTTATTGGTCAATTCAGTCTCAAAAATATATATTCTGGAAGCTATTCAAAGGGCTATCCATCTGCGTAAAGTGTGTTGGGGACGTGGGAAACAGTGTTGACACCCCTTCAGACAGTGGCCAGCATTGTGCACAGACATTGAGTTGGACAGCCACACTAACCCAAAGACTCGCGTCCAAAAAAGTATTTTTGTGTTTTTCTCGATGATTTATTGGTCAATTCAGTCTCAAAATACATATTCTGGAAGCTATTCAAAGGGCTATCTATCTGTGTAAAGTGTGTTGGGGCCGTGGAAAACAGTGCTGACACCCCTTCAGACAGTGACCAGCATTGTGCACAGACATTAATTAAGTTGGACAGCCACCATCAAAAGACTCGTGTCCAAAAAAGTATTTTGCGTTTTTCTCAATAATTTATTGGTCAATTCAGTCTCAAAATATATATTCTGGAAGCTATTCAAAGGGGCTATTCAACTATGTAAAGTGTGTTCAGACCGTGGGAAACAGTGTTGACATCCCTCTAGACAGTGGTCAGCATGTGCACAGACCATGGGATGGACGAGTATGGCATTCCGGGACAATTTGCAACCATTGAATCAAACTGAATTAGGACATCTATAGTGAAAAAGGCCTTTTAGGCCCCATGCAAACGTCCTGAGGTCCCCCCTATAAAGGCCCACATAGTGGTTGTCCAAGGTGTAGCAAGTATGACCTGAACTTTGCTTGGATGGACCGTGATGGAGAGAAAGATGAGTGTGCTCGCTATTGGTCCACTTCGATGATCCAAAGCCAATTGTTTGGTGATCAATAAGATTGGTGGACCATCACAACACCATTGGAATTCACCGAAATTTGCATGGTCTTGTGTGAGATCAAGTATCGGCACCCATCCAAGAGCCACCAGCCTCCCTTTGAGTTGGCCTTGTCCTATCGCTCCTGCACAACTTGAGTCAGATATCTTGCATCTCCTCATTCTTCCAAATGGTGCATCACATCACCCTGAGTGACAGCCTGTCCTACTGATCGATTTGCGTTCACCTTCCAACTGAAAGGGGCAGTGCCTCATGTTAACCACATGGCTCTTGGGCAGTGAAGTATATGCTTGCTTTGCTACCACTGTGTTGTTACCTGTCTGCATTGACCTGTTCCCTGTCAACCATGTCGCTCAAGGAAAAGGCTAATGCTCTCAGATGAGACATTAACCGCATCCTTGCAGCAGGAGGTGACATTGCCATCCCAATTCTCACAGCCATCAATGTTCCATCTGATGCATTCCCTCCCCTAAAAAGCGCCACTAGTGGCACGCTCTTCATCTCCAATGAGGTCCAAGTAAGTGATGGGTTCTGATGAATCAGGAACTAAGGCTCATCACTCGTAACACAAAGAAGTTCAAGTCGGATAAGAAAGAATGGGACAAATTTGGGAAATATGTGGTTGAAGTTGTAGTGGAAGTACTAGCAGCCATCGAGTCCTATGACACTTCGACAGAAGAAGCAAAACCTTGGCTAGAGAACATCAAGAAGCTGGATGAGTGCGTACAGATGATTCTCAGTCAATAGGCTGTCCCATTTATGTGACACTCCACAGCGCGCTTAGAAAGATTACAACTGAAATGAAACCAATCCTTGCAAAAATGGAGAAACGGTCTGCTGTCACCAACTTCTCACACTTGAAGCATCCGGGAAGGATTGATGACTTCAAGAAAGTCCTCGACAGAGCTTTAACAATATTTCAGGTAATTCTTTCTTGCATTATTGTTCCACCGCTATCCTGATCGATCGGAACCGTGTAGCTGAGAACTAGCCTGACAACACTTTCACCAGATGGGGCAGCCAAGATGTGTCTTCGGCGGACTCTGCATTAAACATCAGGTGACAAGACAATCACTAGGACCCCCTTGACCTGCATGTAATCTAAAATCAAAAATTAATATATAGTTATTGCCGCTAAATATCTGTCACCTGTCACCTCTTTTCTCCATGTCCTCTAATCAAGTTACAAAGCACTGCACAAATGTGGCCTAAAGATGACTATCAAAGAATTTACCATCTCCAACAATTCCACCACCAAAATATTAAAAAATTGCCATACATGCAACATGGATGTTAAAGAAATGGGTTGAGGGTAACCCACATCTTTCTGTCCTTATAGACGACTTAGAATCGTCCACCTCATGTATGTAGGGCAGCTTAGTCGTGCAATTAGAATTATCCAATGGCCATGGAGCTTTTGACAGAAAGCTGAGACCTCGCGGTGAATGGGAGCCTGTTACGACGGATACTTGGCACTCGTTACGTCAGCGTACCGTGTGCGGGTGTATAGGATCACAGGTTGAGAGAACGTCCTGAACGAGACTAGTCGAGGACATAGGGCTAGCGGGTACTTGGCGCTCGAGGGAGCGTACCGGTAGCGAGTGAAATAACGACTCCTTGAGGGAGCTTCCTGAGAATTGATTGATGGGTACTTGGCACCCAATTGGGTGTACCGGCAACGAGTGATGTTCCAGCTCCTTGAGGGAGCTGCCAGAGACTGGGTTGACAGATACTTGGCGCCCAGTTGGGCATACCGGCAACGAGGTATGAGACCGTTCATCTGGCGGACGGTCCGTATATGTGTCAATGGATACTTGGCGCTTGTAAGAGCGTACCGGTGACGGAGGAGTTAGTCGTTCGTAGGTCGAACGACACGTGGTGGGTTCGATGGCTACTTGGCACTTGCGAGAGCATACCAGCGATGAAGGGAACAGGCTTGTATCGAATACCCATACGTCTGTAGAGTTAACCAGATGCTCACCGTAAGGTGAGACAGATGCAGGCCCAGTACCTGGGCGAACGACATGAGTCGCAGCAAAAGGTGATTGCGCATACCTGAGTTGAGTCATGCGCGAACTCGATGATCTGTGGCTAGAGTCGTCAACCTCGGCAGGAATGACCCATATAGACGACGACCGAGACATACACAGACGATACAGTGTTGGCACAAGGAGGTTTACAGTTGTTGCACAGCAGAGGGTGATGTGTTATTCGTTAGGTTCCATCTTTTCGGCTCTTGCCGTACATAAACGTGATGCTAACTATTGAATAAGAAATGATCGCGAGAAGTCTCGCGAAATAGAATAAATATTCCGGCCAGCACCAAAACCCGATAAGGGAAAGCTTAGCGCGGAGTGAACGTGTAGAAAGGGGAGTAGCGGGGAGAAGGTAACAAAGAGAAGGGAAGATATACAGAAGGAGGACCTGCCATGGTGGACGTTCAGTCGACATGGTCGCGAGAGACTCCATTCCTGTAACAATGGAGCTCACAGCCAAGAAAAAAGATGCACGGCAGAAGCAGAAAGATTCACAGCAGAAGCAGAAAGAGACTACCTTCCTTCAATCCCTGACTTCCCCCCGACAGTTCCTCAGTAAGCTTAAGGATCCAGAGATCCTTGAGCATGTAACTACATCCAACCCAACTACACTAAAATTTGAACAGAATGTTACCCTTCCTCTTAAAGACTTCCAGGACGATACTTCAAGTTCTACCCAACTGGCTGCATCATTGCTCCCCACAGCAGAACTTGGCCCTGACCGACACCAATACTTTATTTTGTATGCAAAGTATTTGGCTGGCATGATATCCAAATCTACCAAATACCGTTGGTGGTCAGTCGACACCCACATTCATTCCCCATTTTATAGTTTGTACTTACCAACCAGTGACAGTTACCACAAGCACAACGTTAGGAAAGGTCTTTCAGGTGCTCTTCACCAATACACATTCCATTGTGCACAATTTTCATCAACACAAAAGCACCACCGAAAACACAATGACCCATCATGGCACTGTGACACTTGCCGAATGGACACCTTTCCCTGTAAAGGATGGCTTGTTATTGATATCCAGGATATTTGGGACCAAACATGTGCAGGTGTCCAAATAACTCACACCATGAGTCATGTCCCCTATGAATAGGTTGAGGTGCCTCTGGCTGTGCAAAGGTTGATTGAGGTTAATGACTCAAAGACATTTGAGGATGTGAGTAACCTCGGCATTTCTTGAAGAGAGGCCTCATTTAATATGCTTACACAGATTTGGACCAAGATTCTTGCCAATTACCACCCAATCCAATTCACGCGGAAGTCTGCATTCACCATTTGGCAAAATGCAGATAAAAAAAAATGGCATCTTGACCAAGATCCTGTTATATTGGCCCAAAAAGTCCTTGAGCAAGCATCAATGGAGAAGCTCATGTCAGGGTTACCTAGGGTATCGGCTATTCCAATGAAGGGCCAGGATCAATATGAGGCACTTGCGTTTTTGGTACCTCACATCTTAAAAACTTGGGGCCCCCACATCCGAGAAGTGTTGATGGATTCAAGTTGTGAGTGTACTATAAACTTCGCCCAAATTATAGCAAATTCAATTCTTTGGCTTACCAGGGAAGTGTGTGGGTGGTGATTGGGAGCTGTTTGTTCTAATGGGGGAGGCATGTGGGTCAGGCTTGCCATTGGGATGGCTGTTCATTCGCCCAAAGCGCAAAGGCCCTCCACAGAATGCAAAGCACGATGTTTTGGCTGAGTGGATGCACTATTTCCACGAAGAAGGGAGGATCAAGCCACACTTCACCCTTTCTGACAAAGACTACTCAGAAATAAATGCATTCCAGCTGGTTTGGCCTGAAGCCAATTATCAACTGTGTTACTGGCATGTTGTTCGGGCAGTGAAGAAGCGACTTGCAATGCGGAAACGCACACCAGCACCATATGCAGTGGATTGTGCCCAAAGTCGGTTTGAATTCATTGAGAGATACTTTGTCCCAGTTGGACAACGACATGAGCTGTCAGGAAGCGATGTAGGTGTTGAATCCCATGTAAATTACTAACAAAGCGGCACAAAGCATCAACGAGCAAACCAGATTGTCATTGCAAAGGAAACTATTGCAACACTCCGTGTTCAGCTTGGAGATAGATTGATAGTACGAAATGCACCACCTAGAGCCATGGTGGTGCTCAAACTGAAGAGGAAACAAGCACTGGATGGTGGTGAGGTGGCGAGTGATCATGATCAGGGAAGCAGTCCGAGAGATGGTATGTGCAATATTGCTTCTGATCCTTATAATTAAAAGATGCCACAATAGATTTAGACGCCCACATTGGGGGTGAAATTGACGACAATGACAATGTCTCAGAGGATGGAGATGATCCCCATCTAGATGAGCTAGAAAATGCGCTTTTGATGCTCAAAAAAGCCAGATGTGGCACGCGGAGTGCCGAGAATGGTAGGGACAGTGATGCAGAGGAGTTGGAATCCCAGTCAGATGGTGAGGACTGTGATGATGCCCCAGAGTATGAGTTGGAAGCAGGGGAAAAGTGCGTGACTGACCCTGCATATGAGTTCTGCCCCGAGGCACACCATTGGCAACTCCTTCGGAAATTCACTCAACACCTCTGCCATCACCCATTCTTCCCATCACCCTCCAGCAACTTCGAGAACTCTAGGGACATCCAACGTGCCTGTGTCTATGACATGTATGTTTTTTGCCGGGAGCATGGTCTGACAGAGGCTTGGGCCTATCTTTGGAATTCTTGGTACAGCAAATGGGATCTCTGGGCACGATCCTCCTGTGAATCTCGTCTCTCTCATGTCTGCACAACCATGATCACTGAAAATCACTGGAAGCGTCTAAAACATGGCTATCTTCGATTCAAAACACGCTCACCGCTCGATCAGACTGTTTACATCATTGTCTATTCCACCATTAACTCCTATATTCATACATCCCACTTTCTTGAGCCTGACTGGTGCCTTGGCAGGAGCTGCCCCCTCACAACTTGGCAGCGAGCTTTCAAGTCTGCTTGGAATGAACTTGAAAAGAGGCCCATCAGCAGCCACAACTATAATACCGACATCAAAGACTGGACCTGCCACTGTGGTGCACAAGCCACCAACACATTTCACCTTTGAAAACACCTCATACATTCTGCTGGGAAACCTCCTATGGAATTTTGGGAGGATATTGTCAGGGACCGGTCCGGGGTCGAGAGCGTCCGGGTATATCGCCCAGCGCTGAGGGCCCGGTGGGGTATGAAGCGGGCGCATACGGGGACAGATCCAGCGCAGGCGAGTGTCCCTGAAGTGGGAATAGTGAGAAGAAGACTGCTTCTCTGGTTCCCACCCCAGGTATGTTTATATACATGGTGCTCAGGTCACATGAGAGTTGCCACATCGTCCCCATGCACAGCCCCAGCCACCTGGGTATCCCCATGGGGGATCCCAAAGGGATCCGCTGCAGGCGCGTGTGCTGGGTGTACCTGGGGGTTGTCCGGGGCATCCAGGGTTGGGTGCATCATGCATGGGTCATGGGTGGGTTAGTAGTACATCGATCAAGGGAAGTCATCCATGTAAATAGAAATAGAAAGAATAGAGAATGAGACGGAGAAGAAATAGGAAGAGGGGGAAGTGGAGGGAGGAGGAGATAGGAAGGGGGAGAAGGGGGTAGCGGGTGGAGTGGAGCCAGGTGGAGCTGGGTGGAGCCGGGTGAGGCAGGTGTGCCCTGACAGATATCTACCGGTGTCGTGTTATGCCCCTGTATCGGCATACTCACCTCCGGAACCGTGACCAAGCTGCCAAACAAATCAAGTGCACTCACTCATCCTTAGCAGATCCGACTCAAGATTTGGATCACTCAGCTAAAAAGGTAAAATATGACACTTCAATCGCTCATGCTGACATCTTGATTCAGGTGCGCATGGATGTCAACATGTCAGGGCAATAGCGCCGAACCCCGAGCCACATGTAAATTAGATACATATAGTCACATGGGCAAGCGGGAACCTCCGGGTAACTGCTTACACACCACTGTAAAATACACAAACTTGTATCACTTACGGCCTTGTGTGCTGAGCTACCCAAAGACCTCACACTTTTTTAAGTGCATGAGGTGTGTTTTACAACACAACCCACAACTCTACAATCTTAACATCTGACTCGGAAGCGCCTATGGCACCTAAACATGCCCGCAAGGGCAAGGTCGCATCTGCAGCGACACTAAAAAGAAACGAGCAGTTTATTAAGAAACCGCAATCTCCCATCATGGGAGATTCAAACCAAAAGCCGTTGTCAGACGACGATGAGGATCAACATGATCCGGCATTAGCTACCACTTCAGGGCTGGTCCCTGAAGGCTTTAGAAACTTACGTGGAGTAAGTGCGGGGCCAATTACCCCCAGAACTCCACAACACACCAATCTAACCCAAGCTGGGGAAGATCCCTCACCTCCTCACGAGGTGATCGACTTGCGCGAAAAACGCGTAAGTGCTGAACGATCAGCCCAAAAAGCTGATCAGATAGAGTCGCAGGAAACTCCAGGGCCCCACTATCCCCTGGAGTCCCCCCTCACATCCCCAAGTCAAGCCCCAAAGGCAGACAAAGGGAAACAAAGGGAAGAGCCCCCGCATCGGCTATCCGAAAAACTACTGGACTTGTTCCAGGTTCCATCTGAATGGAGGACAGAAAGTGAAGATCAACTTCTTCTCAGGCTTTCAGCCTGAGAAGGTGCGAAGATACGCCCTGAGAGCAGGATCTCCCAGAGCACGGAAGCTCCAAAAGAACTTCCGCTGTTTACACTCCCACACACCATGCCAGACAAGGCAAGGTCGCCAACCTTGGATGAGGTCTCCGAGATAATGAAGAGGAGGCGAACTGAAATGAGGGAGTTCACTGAGGAAGCCTTACGTAAAAGTAAGGAAAAACCAGCGAACAGACCCCTCTATGAAAGGGAAGCACCCTCCACAACGGCCTCGCCTAAACAAAGCGAGTGTGGAGTGTTCACTCCAAGAACCCATTCTGGAACCCCCAGAAGCGGAAATGTCAACTGGGGAGAGTCTCTGCTCGCCCAACCAAACTTCCTCCTGGAAAACCAGGAATCGTGCATAATAAACGCGATAAACTCGATCCAAAAAAAGATCAAGGAAACGAACCATAATAGCACGGCTCGTCTAGAGATAACTCTAGAAAGAATGGCCAACACAATCGACCCGTTGACTGAAAAAATCAGCGAACAAACAGACTTGCTGAAGGAAATAAATTTCTCACAAAAAAGTGAGGAAACAAATAAACACCCCTGGACCACGGTCCAGGACATAAATAGAACTCGTGAAAAATTCACGAAAAGAACCACCAGTGAAAGCACACTGGAATATCATCAGCAACTTGACAGAGATGCTAAGGAGATCCTTCTCCCAAGGATAGGAGAAGACGATGCCGAAAGAAGGCATCGTTCAGAGATTAGGAGGAGAATTGGCATGTACCAAAGGTTCGGCCAAATGTCCACTTATGATGGACCTCTCGAACAGAGAGGTAACTCATTCACACCCTCTCAAAACAATGAGAGAATACAAATACAACTTCAGGTGAATACGCCTGAAACCAAAGAAATGCTGTGAGGAAGATTTCCCCCAGCAAGGGCCCCCCCAAAGGAGAGATCTCCATTGGATAGCGACCCTGTGAAGGCAGGGGAGCAAGAAGAGTACCTGGAGAAATGGTACAAAAAGGCCATAAGAATGGCCGAAGTGAGAATACTCACTCCCTACCCAGAAGGAGTGAAGCCAGAAGCCCTAAAGAATGGGCTGGCATTCCCTGACAAGAAATGGTCAGGGGAGAACGACATGGAATCGTTCTGGCAGTGGTTCACAGAACTACTGGGATTCCTCGCCTCACGAGGATGCAAAGGTCCCCAATTTGACAAAGTCCACCTGGACTGCTTGATTCGTAGATTAGGGGGGCCTGCATTTGACCTCGGAATTAGACTCCGAGACGAAACTCACCTCAGAGGAGATGAGGGCATGTTCCTCAAAGTTCTCAACATATTGATGAGAACCTTCATCAAAGCCTCCGCCGTGTTGAATGCGACAAAGAAATACTGCAACGTCAAATACGAAGTGGAAAAAGGCCTAAAACAGTTCTACTTAGAACTGTCAAAAGCAGCGTCCCAGATGGTGACGCCGCCAGACCAGGCATCCTTCAATGCCAGGTTCCTAAACTACATTTCCCTCGAATGGAAGAGGGAAATGATTGCTCATGATAGAATCAGAGCAGACTTCTCCTCAAACGAAGAGATGTTAAAAGCAATATCTCGTGTAGACGAGATAATTGACGGGCTGAAGATGTCTTCAGCCTACAAATCAGGTTACTATACCCGAACAACTACCACGGCAACCATGAGCCATGGCAGAGCCCTCCCATCAGGAAAGAAGGTGGAAGAGCTGAAACCCAGAGGGAAAGAGGATACATCCTCGAAAAACTCGAGGAAAACTGACCAAAAGTCAGTTCCAATTTGTGGCAAATGCAGCAAAATAGGGCAAACGAAAGATTGCCCAAGACACAATATAACGAGCGATGAAAAACCAAGGCGCATAGCCGCCATGGAGATCGTGAACTCAACGGATGAAGAGTCGAAAGGCTCATCAGATGAGAAACCAGAGAACAACTCTGGTAACTCCGAAGCATCAAGCTTCGAAGTAGAGGACCCATACAAAGGACCTCAATACTCACCCGACTCAGAGGGTGAGGAAGTCAACGTTGGGACCATAAGGATGGGCCCAATGTCAGTCGTCGATCACGATGACATAAATTATAAAATCAAACTGGCTGTAGCACACCAGTTAGAAAACACGGCAGACGAAAAAGTCGCCAAAGCCTTGGTGGAAGCACCAAGAAAAGACGCCTTGGGGAAATACACCAAAGTACCCAAGGAAAACAAGGACAAAGGGAAGAAGGACCAAAAGCCCATCGAAACCCAGTCCCCCTTGTTTGATGCGAAATTCCGCATCTCAAAAGATGCGGGAAAATACCCCGCAAACAGACCGCTCTCAATGAAGAGAATGCTAACAGCTCACATAAAAATAGCAGGCATAAAAGCCTATGCGCTATTCAATAGTGGAGCCGAAATGGACGCTTTATTGCCGGACTTTGTCTGCGCGGTCCACATCCCAATTCTCCAATTGGAGAACCCAGTCGTCCTTCAAATGGGGACGAAAGGAACAAGATCACAGATCCTGTTCGGAACCAATGTGGACGTTGAGATCAATGGCCACCTAGAAAAACACTACTTCGATGTAATTAACATCGACAGATACGACGCCATCTTCGGTGCCCCCTGGTTAAACAAAAACCAGGTAAGCTTAGACTTCTGGTCCCACAAAGTGAGAACGGTGAACAAGGGCAACATAGACACCCTTGGAATAAGTGAAGACCATGTGACGAGATCACATGGATGGAAAACTCGAGCAAGAGCCTGAGAACAACCAAAAAAGAAGCCCCCCTGACAGGGAGGCAGGATTGAAACACACCTCAGGGTAATCAAAAGAAAATACCCTGAAGGTTGGCCCAATCCTAGTCCGGAAGAACTAGAACTTCCAGACATACCACACCTGGAAGGTCTCTCCATGAATGTCAGGGACAGCTTGAGGAAGGTGGGGGTAGCGGCGTAACGCTTGGCGCTAGCGGCCCAGGCAGCGGCGGGGCGGTGAGACCGTATAGTGGATAGCCCTTACTCGGGCTTACGTCCCTGTGTGGCTTCTTAGGCTGAAGCGGGAAATGCATTGTTATTAGGGTGGGAAGCTAGACTAAACTAGGGTACTTGCCTGAAGCGGGAAATGAGAAGAAGGTTACTTCTTCGGTCCTGCTTCGGCTTAGTTTATATACAGGTGTGAACGGGTCACATGGGAGTGCCACGTCACCTTCGGACGAAGCCGGGTTACCGCGGGTGGCTCCGCAGTCGATCCCGAGTGTTGGAGGGGAAATACAAGTAGGAGTGTGCAGCGCGTCCGGCGTGGCGGTGCCCCTATGGGGTGCTCAGCATTGGGTGCGTCCATGCTACAAGTGTAGGAGAGAAAGAGAGAGATCATCTGTATAAAGATAGAAAAAAGAGAAGAGGGAAAGAAGAGAGAAAGAGAGGGTGAGACGAAAGGAAAGGAGGTGGCAGCGGCAGCGACGGTGGCGTGCCCTGACAATGAACAACCCAGAGTTCGAAATACTCAGGGAGTGGTGGAGAGAAAAATTTGAAACTGTAATGGCGCCAGCACCATTAGAAATGCCTCCCTTGAGGGAGGTGAACCATCGAATCCCGTTGAAAGGATCCGAACAAGAAATTTCGGGAAAACACCCCGAGATGTCCTGCAGCACTGCAGGAAGCACTAGCGACCAAAATAGATCGCTATGTAAAAGCAGGATGGTGGTATCCTGTGAACAGCGAGCGAGCATGTCCACTACTGTGCATTCACAAAGCAGATGGATCTTTGCGCACGGTAATAGACGTGAGGAACCATAACTCAAACACGATCCTCGACATCACACCAATGCCAGACATGCGACTGATCCAAGAATCAGTCGCCAGAGCAACATACCGATCCAAGATCGATATGTCGGACGCGTACAAACAAATATGTGTGGATCCAGACGATGTCCATAGGACAACATTCTCCATGCCCCATGGGATGTACAACTCGAACATGATGCAGCAAGGAGACTGCAACGCTCCCTGCACCTTCCAGCACACACTGACCTGGGAACTACGAGGAGAAGTAGGCAGACGCCTACACGTCTGGTTCGACGATATATTCACCAGCACAAGCTTGGTGGAAAACCACAATAAAGCACCATTGTGGTTATTCACTCGCCTAAAAGGGGCGAAATTCTACATAAGCCGGAAAAATTCCAGCCATTTGCCCCAATCCTAGGCGTTCTAGGAAGCCGAGTGGACGAACAGGGCATCCACGCTGAAGGAGAGAACGAAGGAAGGTCAGTTGGGAGGTTCAAACGAGACCACCACCAAGCTGTTCCCTGGTTCTTTAGTTAGGATGGGGAAGTGTACTAATGTTATTTATTGTAAATATAGTACCAATCCGAGTGTTTTGGCTAATTCTATTTTTATGGGTTAGTTTTAAAGTTCCTGGGAATTGACTTACAGATAAACCGAGCCCTGCGGAGCTGTTTCTTTATTGAAATTTCTTAATTTGTCTAGGTGTAATTCTGTGTAGTGTTGTTTTAATTTGGATTTAATCTTCTACTTGGTGAAGTTTCAAAGATTCTAATCAGTTAATGGATTTGGATTGTGTCTGGAGTGTCCCTTGAGTTTGTTTTATTTTTGTCTTATTTTATTGCTTGTTTTAACAGTAGCAAAATAACTGTTTTGTGTTTACACTTTGAAATCTGGAGTGTTAACCAGCTCTCCTGTTGAAATATCTACTTAATATTTCTCTCCTTTATTGCTGCCTTTTACTACAGTGGCAATCTTAACTGTATATCACTTTTTCGCACTGGAGTGACAACCAGAAATGCTTGAGAAAAATAATACTCTATTTTCTTACTTCTCTAAGGGGGCAAAAAGTCACAGAAAGGGTCTCCCTTTTATACTCCTTGGGTCGCCTTCCTTTTTCACGCTCTACCTTCTATTTACAGGATTTATTTACAGTGTATTTTCTCAAACTGAATAAAAAATGAAATTTTCATGCTATAGTTCTACTGCGCTTGTGCTGCGCTGAACTGCGGTTCTACTGCAGTCAGACTGCGCCTAGAATTCTTGTTGTCCTCCCTCGCCTAAGCTATTTTAATGGTTAATTGGAACTTGGCTGCGCTGTATTTGTTGCAGTTACCTATTTCAAATTCCCTATATATACCATTAAATTTGCTATGACTCGATGATTCTGAATTCAAACTTCGCATTATTATGCGTATGGCTGTGCTGAGCCCTTCAGCTGATTTATTCCAATTTTATTTAGTGACATTTAGTTAAAATGAGACTGAAATGATAAATGAGTGAATTATTCAGGTTTAAAACTGAAAGAAAAAGTTGCTAGTAGTCAAGAATTACTCAAACGAATGTGTTATAGCTCTCCACTCCATTAGAACATCGTTCCCTAAAATTCCCGCCATGGTCCGTCATAGTTTAGTGGTTTTCATGAATTTCGTTCATATTCCCTGATTCCCCTTTGTATTATCACATCCTAATCCTCCTTATGTATTGTTGGTTGTTATAGTAGGTTGTCCTTGAAGATATCATATTTTTATCTATTTTATTTAGGACTCTGGACCTCTTGAAGCTGTCTTCCCGCATGTTTTCAGGTTTCTAACTTCATGTCCTTGTATCTCATTCATTTCTGGATGTTTTCTTACGTTCTTGGTATCATAAATTTTTATTTATTCCCACCTTTCCAATGGTACTAATATTGTGTCCCATTTCCTGGTATTCGTTGAGTTAGCAAAGATTCGTGTGCACATTCGGTAATCACGTGCATCGTTCCCATAGTCATTCGTATGCGGGAGCCATTTTCGTTTAATTGTTCGGGATTTATGATATGCGTGGGTGTTTATTTCTTTCATATGGGCTTCTGTGATTTATTTCAGATTTTTCCCTCATGATCTAAGGTTGTTTTGCACTTTCCATGCTTTGTTTTGACCGGGCTCTTCCTTATTTGGACGGAAATTGGTCTTCGCAATCTGCCGAAGTGTGGATCTCGGTTCCAATGGCCAGTTCCCTGCACATCGCCACCCTCACATGTCATTATACATGATGCGGATTTCTATATTCCCATCATGGGTATAACTTCACAACGGCTGGACCGTTTGGGCTGAAAATTTGCACAACTATAGTTCCCCATTTTTAATAATTTCTGTGTAAATTTCGTTGTATGTTTTAATTATGGATCCTATGCAAACATCGTCTTTTCCCTGAGCTCGGACTTTTGATGTCGCTATTCCCATTATTGGATATCTCATTAACGCATGATCCTTTTATTATGAAACTTTGGGAGGATTAAGTTTAGATCCCTTCCTTTCTAATGGGCTATCAAGCTTGTCTCGGTCGTTACTAGTTAATCTTCGCACTTGCCTTTTAGACATTGTCCTTGTTTTGCAGGAGTTTTAGTCATATCTCCGTCGTTTATGGGTAGTTTCCCCTGTAATTACTCTCATTGGTTCCGTTTGGGGGACATCTACATTGCCTATTATAAACACGACTTTGATTTTTGCATTAGTTCCTGAGGAATCTTTGTTCCATGGTACTTCCATCCTTGGCTACGTGTGTGGATGTGGGAAAGTAGTTTCCATGGAGGTTCTCTGATTATTTTTATAGTCAAATCTTGGTCGATTGTCCTAATTCTTGGTTTAATATTTGCTATAAATTCCCCCGAGAATTCCGTCTCGTTGATGGTAAGCTTGAAGTATTTTTGCTATTTCTCTTTCTTTCGATTTATCGTGTATAGACATAATAATTCGTAAAAATTCTGGCATATTTCCATAATGGGTTTCCATAGTGTGGCCGTTATTTCTCCTACAACGCTCAAGCAGATAAAATGGAAAAAATCCGCCACTGGCGAGAGCCAGTAGACCACACAGGAGTCCTAAGATTCCTGGGAATGGTAGAATATCTATCGATATTCATGCCAAACGTCAGCGGTTACACAGGACCACTGCAAACAATCTGCTCAAACAAGCAGACATTCAGGTGGACACCACTCCACCAGAAATGCTTCGACGAGATCAAACATCTAGCATGCAGGGCTCCGATCCTGAAACCCGTCCAGTGGAACCCACCGGAAAGCCTCTCAGAAGAAGAGAGGACCAAACTCCATGTCTGGGTCATAACAGATGCATGCCCAGCAGGCATGGGTGCATTAATTGGACAAGGCAAAAGGTGGCAGACTTGCTGCCCGGCCGCATTCATGTCCAAAAAGTTCACCAACACACAACGTAGGTACTTCGCCTACGAGCTCGAGGCACTGGGTGTCCTCAAAGCACTCATGAGATGGCAAGACGACCTCATGGGAGGCTGTGAATTCACAGTAATCATGGACCACAAAGCTTTGGAATATTTCAAAGTGAGAAACCACAACTCAGGGAGACACCTGAGATGGCAAGCCTTTTTTGCAAGCTTCAATTGTGAAATAAAATACGTGGAAGGCCACAAAAACAAAGTGGCAGATGCACTCTCACGATACTACAACTTGTCAATGGACGAGGATCTGCATTTCGACGACTATGTGTCGGCGGACATCCACCTGGACAAAAATGCAGAAGACATTATCCCCGACAGAATCGAGGAATACGAAGAACTGCTACTAAGCAGTACCCTGAGTAAAAACTCAGAGAGAAAGAGACTCGCAGCGATACATGCGAGAAATACCCTAGAGGAAGCTCTAGGGGGGAGTGATAACCTAGAGGAAACTCTAGGGGGGAGCACCCAAAATCTGGAAGAAATCATAACTCCAGAAGAGAACCTTCGAAAACAATTCGAAGAAAAAGACCTCATTGAGGCAATAAAATCTGGATACTTGAAAAGCCAGATCCACTGGGAAATCCTAGAGAACCCGGGGAATTTCAAAAACTTCTCCATAAAAGATGGGCTGATAACCCGACTTGGAGAAGGAGGAACGACCCAAATAGTAGTCCCGAAAGGAAACTACGAAAGGAAGTCCATTCGGGGAATAATCCTTGAGAACATCCATGAAACACTTGGACACCTAGGATCCAAGAAAACAGTGGAAACCCTCCGTTGACACTTCTGGTGGAAGTTGATGAGAAAGGATACCCACAAGTTCTGCAGGTCTTGCGGAACTTGTCAAACGACAAAGAAAAGCACCAGGAGAAATCCCGGAATGCTTCACCCACTCCTGACCCCGGAGACACCATGGTCATCAATAGCCATGGACTTCACAGGTCCATTCCCAACAAGCTTGGGATATGATTACCTCTGGGTAATCATCTGTAGGTTGACGTCCAACGTCCACCTAATTCCAATAAAGACAACAACGAACGCACTAGAACTAGCATTTGTATTTCTTCGTGAAGTTGTAAGACTCCACGGTCTACCACACTCGATCATATCAGATCGAGACTCGAAATTCACGTCAAAATTTTGGCATGAACTACACCGAACACTCGGTGTACAGTTGAAATTCACAACTGCATTCCACCCGCAAGGCGACGGCCAAGTGGAAAGAATGATACAAAAAGTAGTACAAATACTACGCACGATGGTTAGACCAGACCAACGCGACTGGGCAGCGAAACTGTCGATGGCGGAATTCGCGATCAATGCGAGCTTGAACACATCGACAGGATTTGCCCCGTTTGAATTAATCTACGGCCATATGCCAAAGATGTGCCTAACAGCACCACTCTCGGACTACCCGGGAGTAAATGACTTCGCCCAAAAAGCGAAGGAAAACCTCATGGCAGCACCTGACGCAATAATACACAATTGCACTGCTCAAACAATCCAGGCAAATAAGAAGAGATGCCCAGACCCACCTTTGAGAAAAGGCGAGCTTGCATACTTATCCACAGATAAGCTGAACCTACCCAAAGGGAGGGCAGGAAAACTAAAGCCCTTATACATAGGGCCTTACAAAATTCTGGAAACATTTCCAGAGACGTCAAACTACGTCCTCAAGTTGCCACCACAACTTGAACAATGCGGAATCCACCCAAGATTCCATGTATCCCGGCTCGTACCTCACGAGCCGAATGACCAGGAAATCTTCCCAAATAGGGAAGTAAACATATTCTATGATTTTGGGGAAGACTCCGATTGTGAAGCAGTAGTTTGCGAAATCCTAAACCACGCATGGGTTCACAACGAACTCTGGTTTAAGGTCAAATGGGAACTAGGGGACACCACATGGGAACCCCTAGGAAATTGCAACCACCTCGTCCACCTGGACGAGTACCTCACCTTACAAAATGTAAGGGAACCAGAAAAACTCCCTATCAAAGAAGACAGGGAACTCTCGGCATCACTACGCCCCCAAAAATGGAGGCGGAGGAAGTAAAGCCGAGGGACGATGGCCCACAGCCAAGAGCATGGGAAAGTTCTGGGTGAGTAACTCACCCAGACAGCCACACCATGTACTAGAGATCACATGGGCTAGGCGAGTAACTCGCCTAGACCACGTGAACCACAGGCTCACGTGCAAAAGAACACACAACTGTGGCAGATCCCATGCACGCAAGAACGAAAACCCCTCCCACCACCACGAGTAACATAACAACAAAATGTCGTTCTCTGGGGGAGGCAACCCTCGGTTCGATCCAAACAAACCACCAGATATCAAAATATGACAACCCGGGGAGCAAGGCTCCCCGGAACAACAACAACACCAGGTGCAGATAAGTGCCATGGATTACACAACGCACACAGCACAAATGAGTGCTGCGAACCAACAACCATCCGCATTGCTAACAGGCACCGCATACCCCCAGCCTCCCCAAAGAGGCTTCCAACCATATGCGGTGCAAACTGCACCGATGGTGCAACAAGCGCCATTCCAGGGGCAGCATTTGCTGCTGCAGCCCCAGGCATACTCCCCAGGGAACTTCCCTGGCCAGATCAACCCCTGGATTAGCCAATTTGGCCCAGGTCCAACAACACCCCAGCCAAATGCAGGCTGGGAATCAGCCATCGTGTCAGCGGTAGCTGCTCAGACAGGTTAGCTCCGTGAGGAGCTGAAAGAGATGAAGTCCCTCGTAGGAGGGAGACGAGGGAGCGACAGCAGCTCCTTGTCCAGACCGTCCAAACAGGCACGGTCTGATAACTTGAGGGCGTCAGAAGATGCCTGCGACCATTGCGCCCACTGGAGGTGCGAATACAACAGAGCACAAAGAGATGCTGAGGGCATCTTTGACTCTCTGAAAGACACAGAGAGAGAAGTCGATCTCCAAAAAAGGGAGATTGAATTACTGAAACACGAGCTCAGAGAGGCACGCGCACTGGCAGACCTCACTGCCAAACCCATCATGATGGGGGCCTCCCAGGTCAGGGGGAGGGGATACGGTTCTGGGCCTCATGAGGCACGACCCCACATGGGGACTAGCACATCAAGGGGTGGGGCACCGACTATCCTGCCACCCCGTGGGCAGGCGACCCTGTCCGGGTTGCATAAGGGCCTGCCCTCAGAGGGGCAAACCCATGTTGAGGGGAAGAGGGAGAGCAGTAGGCAACCGACAGCAGACCCTAAAACGGGGACCACTGCCAGAGGTGGCAGGCTGCTGAGTACCTCAGCACCCTATGGGCAAGCTACCCTGCAGGGAAGTGTCCACATGCTATATGAGAACGCTGAACTCAACGAGTTCGGCAAAGTCGAAGCTCCAGTCAACATAACAATCGACCCCAACTTCCCCATGAGGAGAATAGCAGGGTCAGAAGCGGTGCATGACGGTGCATACGCTTGGTGGACAAGCATGAGTGGGAAAGAATTCGTACACTGGTACGAACAGGCCGAAGCAGCCTTCAAAAGCAGCAAGGTACACAGAACCCTTCGCAAAAAAGCGAAGGAAACCGAGAAATACTTCTTGGGACTCCCGAGTATCGCAAGACTCGCGGAGGAATATAATTCCCCAGAGAATAAGGGAAAAATCTCCTGGGAAAGTCTAGGCAAAGCTGCCTACTTAAAGTCCCAGTTCAAACCACTCAGGACTCCTGAGGAACGTGCCGCAAGAACTGCAGAACGGGAAGCGAAAGCTTCCAAATACCGGGAAAGAGATGCAAGTCTCCGTGCTGGACAACCAGCCCAACGACCACCCTTCCCCATGGGAAGAACGGTAGACCTACCATACTCTACACCTGAGCCAAGCAGCTCAGGAACACAACAACCCGCTCCCACCCAGGGAGCACCCACTTCGTCAAGCCCACAGCCCAACAATGTAGCCCAGGCTATGTCATTGCATCCGATGCAGCAATCGGATGTCCAGATGAACAACCCGGAGGAAAACCCTCCTCCGGGGCAATGACTCCACCCTTGAGAGAGGGGAAAGTGACATGGTAATACGCCATTGAGGCGCCTGTGAAAACACCTTCCCCCAACTCGAGGCCCTGCACACAATACTGTATGCAAGGAACTGCAAGTAACAATTGCAGAAATCTCCACTCCGTCAAAAGACCCACATCCACCACCGCTCGTGTGTAAACACCACTTACACACGAACCCTCACAGAACAAGTGAGGAACACCAAAGACATACAACCTTTGGGTCGAAATTCATTTTCGACAAACTCCACCATTTTTTTTCTCTCCCTGCGATACCAATGTATCGCCGTTCACTTCAAAGTAACGGCCCACACTCATTCATTCCTTAAACCCCCTCTCTTTTCTTCACTGACATGTACAAAATCGCCCACTTTAAAGTGGCGACAACAAAACACTCATTGATAATTCCAAACTCAATGTAAATCAATTATTAAAACTCTGTTTTATTCACTATCAACCTTGTATGCATCGCAAATGCAATGCAAGGGGGGAGAATGTCAGGGCAATAGCCCCGAACCCCGAGCCACATGTAAATTAGATACATATAGTCACGTGGGCAAGTGGGAACCTCCAGGTAACTGCTTACACACCACCGTAAAATACACAAACTTGTATCACTTACAGCCTTGTGTGCTGAGCTACCCAAAGACCTCACACAACACCAATCTCACCCCTGCTGGCAATGACGAGGTTGTGAATCTCCATGGCAGTGATTTATCGGATGAGGATGAGGTGTGGTGGCATTATTTCTTGCATGGTTCTCACACTTACGAGTTCAAAGATTGCCGAGCTGCGAGCTCATTTCAATGAATTGGGAGACTATCTCATTGAGGCCAGAGAAACTATCCTCCAACAAGTTGAGAAGGATGAGGGTGTTTGGATGCGGGGTATGGCAGGTCATGATCTGACTCGAAAAGCAGGGCCAATTGTCGAGGAATTTGTCAGAGTGATGCGCAAAGAAGAGCGGAGTGGAATGGTTCATACCTGGCTCTGGGGCAAGAGCCACTGTGGCCAACAAGCCAACCTTGCAACGTTAGGATCCCATACCTCTAGTGACTGGGATTCAAATCCAGCTGCCTCTTGCTTCGAAGGTGACGACGATGCCGCTGATCAATCTGTACCTATTTTGCAAAGGCACTTTCACTGTTCACTTTCATCCACCTTCGGCCGGTAATAGCACATCAATTTGCTTCTCGTGATATGATGTGAGCTCCTCTTAGCTATCCTTGCCCACTTCATTGTGCTAACTCTGGACTTGTTGCAGTCCCATTGACTATTTCATTTTCCCACTATTTCACCACAATACTATGTATTTCTTCTCATCAAATCCCCAACTCCACAATCAAATCAGTCACTCCTTGAGTCCGATTCACACCTTGCGACATATGCTTTCTCTGACAAAGGAGTCAAGCAGGTTCTTAGAAAGAACAAATTAAGAGTCGTTGTAACGGGGATTTGCCGGTGTACCCTAAACGAGCCAAATCCCGCGATTCTACCACCCTCAGCAAGCACCTCACATCCAGCACATGTAGCCTATATCCCCTCACACTCTTTACACACATTTCCTATTTTTCCTAATTTTTCTGATTCCATTCCCGATGTCTAGAGGCCGATGTTTCCATTTTCTTATTGTCATGTGATATTCTTTCCTATTTTGTCTATCGGACTCTTCCGTGACACTGTACAGTTAGGTAGAGAGTATTAGCGCCACACTCTAGAGGACCAATATACCCCACCTCTTACCTGACCTCAGTGAGATTTCTATCCCCCCTCCTTCCTGTTGCGAGTCTAGTTCGATAGACCCGTTACATCGTGAAGGTAACCTCGAGTGCAAGAGATAGGATGAACTGAGGTTGCTTCTCTGCAGGATCTTCCTCTGCTGGGTCCGTGGAGAAAGCTTAGATGGGTGCAGAGAGATGCGAAGGGTCCTGATCCTCATCAACAGTGAATGCCGTTGTTGAATATCACTAGTCGGGTATGCAGTGCGCGCATGCACAACATCCCATGACTACTCCGACACCACCTCCCATCTTGTCCGTGCGCCATCCCAGTTGTAGCATAGCCCCATTGTACTATAAAACCTCGTAGTCAAAACCTAAGGATAATATCTTTCAATACTTACTTGAGCTTGAGTCCCTTGTTAGTGTCTGAGTGTTGCCGTTGAGCGCCTAAAGTCTACTCATAACAACAGACTGGGATAACAAGTCATTTCACTAGCCTTATCGGGTATGCAGTGCATGCATGCACAGCATCCCATGACTACTCTGACACTGCCTCCTGCCTCGTCCGTTGGCCATTCCACATGTAGCCATACTATAAAACATTGTATATGTAGTTACACCTAATAATAATACATCTTTTTATCAGTCCCCATATCCTTGAACAAGACAAAGCTAATGAAACACACCTCTTCACAAAATGGTACACTGCCCTAAACTCATTGCCCTTCAGGCATCCCGATGTGATGTACCTGCACCGGCATATCCTTCAGGCCCATCACACACCATTCTCTGGCCATACACCTCCAAGCACCACGCTCGTCTTCATCACCCCATTTGGTGGCAGCGTGGAAACCCATGGAGGGAATCGGTGAGTCATCGATTTTTGGGACTGGTGGCGAGATTATTCACACCCAGATCACGTTGATAATTTTATTTCCTGGGTCCTCTAGATTTTGGCATTGCCACCGAGACACTTTTTGGCTGCCCCACTAGTTTCTAGTCCTGACAACCGGTGCCAAAGTAACAGACATGGCAAACAACCAAACCCGCAACTCAGTTCTGAGTGAACTGCAATATCCCAGCTGAGGGGTGCCTGGAGGGAACTAGAACAGATCTTATCGATTGTATCATGGCCTGGTGTTGCAACGCAGAGGACGGCGCAAGGCGGGTGATGCTACTGACAGCGGTGGCAGGAGCTGGAAAGACATCCATTGCTCATTCAACTGCGGAAAAGTGTGTGAGTGAGGGGCTACTGTTGTTGACATTTTTCTTCAAAGCGGGTGAGCAGTCGCAGCCGGATCACCTGTTCAGTGGCATGGCTCGATCTCTAGCAATGCAGGATCCCTCATATTGTGCTTCTGTCATATCCATTCTTAAGGATGATCCAACCCTCGCAACTGCACCTTTCTTGGTGCAATTCCAGAAGCTCATGGCCGGACCTCTCCACCTGAGGGCATCGCCCTCCAGTGGTCCTTTGGTGGTCATTGTTGACGCCCGCAAGTCTTCGAATACCTTGCTGATATACTCCAGAAAGAAGTGCCGAGATTGCCATCCAACATCAAATTCTTTGCCACCTCAAGACATTTTGATCTTGTTGATCATTTTCTCTCCCCTGCTTTCCCGATCGAACGCTTCAGAATGGATCTCTTGGATGATGCAAACAAGCATGACTGCACCGTTTACATCCGCGCTCAGCTGCGAGGTCTGAAGGTGCCCATCCTAGTCTGAGTGAATCCATTGAAGAGGATGTGTTAGTCCACAAGATATTGGAGAAGGCTAGTGGCTTGTTCATTTGGATCAGCGTTGTCTTCCATTATATGAAGTTGAGTGGCAAGAATCCGAGGAGAACACTGGAGAGGCTGCTCAACTGGGTACGAACCGATCAACACTTTCTCCTGAAGGAATGATGGATGGCCTGTATACAAGCATTCTGGACAAGTGTAGTTGGAAGGATGAAGATTTTGTCCATGACTACCCAATTGTTATGGGAGCGGTCTTAATTGCCCAACAACCACTGTCTACTCCAGCGTGGGACACAGTTTTGTCACCCTTCCTAAAATCTTCCATGACACGTTATCTGAGCTCACTCCCCTCCTCTCATGGGACCCATATTCCGACATGCCAATTCGTATCATTCACCAGTCTTTCCATGACTTCCTCATGGGCCAAATTGAGCCTGAATCGCCCAACCATCATCATTACGCGGTGGATACGACCAGGGTGAATGTGACGATGGCCCTGCGTTTCACTGAAATTTTGAATAAGGATCTTGGCTGTGTGGAGGGTTTGGGGCTGATTGGTGATTTGGCTGAAAAGGAAGCACTGCCAGGTATCCCTCAAGAGACGCTGTCTGAACAACTCAGTTACTCATGTCGGTATATCATGTATCACCTCATTGAAGTTCAGGAGAGCTCGGTGTGTCGGTTCGCACATTCTTAAATCAGCATATAACGTGTTGGGTGGAAGTCTGTATAAGAACGGAAACGTACATTAGCGTATCATTGTTTCCCGAGTGGGCCAAGGTATGAGTCATCAACAAGCTCCATAAGCCATTCTTCATTCATGTTCAGTTGAGTGTTGATCGCTGTTCAAAGGAAGACATTCACACATTAATTCAAGTGCTTGATGAAGTGAGAGCGAATGAAGCCTTCCTTTCAAGATTTCAGGAGGTGTATGAGTTGGCAAATGATTCCGTAGCACTCTGCCGTTGTCTTGCATCAGCAGGCTCAGAATCCTACACCCCCAACTTGGCTTGATCGCTCTGCAATCTTAGGGTATCACTGCACAAACTAGGATGTCATTTCGAAGTGCTCCCGCTCCCTGTGATTGAAGAAAGTGTGAAGCTCTGGCATGAACTTGTTGCTGTTCATCTGACATCATATACCCCAGATTTGGCTCGGTCGCTCCGGGGTCTTAGGGTACCATTGGGCAATATGGGCTGTCATTCCAAGGTGCTCCTGGTGATCAAAGAAAGCATGAAGCTCTGGCACAAGCTCCTTGCTGTTCACCCAACATCATATTCCCCAGATTTGGCTCAATCCTCATAAATTGTAACCTTTCATTGCACCAATTGGGCCATCATTCTGAGGTGCTGTAGGCAGGCACAGCTCACAAACAAACCAAATATCGTGATTTCCCCATACCAGCACATCCCCACTTCATAAAATGCATCTCACATGTCCTCATATACTATTCCTACCCTTCCACGATTTTTTTCCTATTTTTCATACACGTTTCTCAGCAACCACTGGACTGATTTGGACAATGTTGGTATCATTGGAAATGTGCCATTTAGGAGTATTAGGATACATGATTAGCAGGAGTTCATTGGTGATGGATAGAGTTGGATATTTTTGGTTGGATGCCATTTATTGCTTTATTATTTCATTATTGTTTTCCCTTCCTTTTTACAATATTGTTTGTTGCTGATATGACCCACCTAAGCACATGGGACTCATTGGATATTTTCCATCATTTCTTCCTGATCATTTCTCATATATACTGTACATGAGGATGTATCTACCTTTCCCCTCAGACTAGAAACCACCAAGTCACTGCACATCAGCAAAGGTCCATTATGCTCCAGAGCATCAAGAGTGGCTGGAGCATGTGGGAGACAAAACAGCAGATTGGGCACTCCTGGAGCCAATAGTGTTCTCCTGGGAGGGGGTTCAGGAGCAGCTGGGAGTGGTGAGGAGTATGCAATGTGCCAGGAGCAGTGGGAGGAAAATTTTGGTCTCTAAGAAGTTGAAAAAAAATTTAGGGAAAAAATCAAAAAAAAAAAATCAGGAACTATAGTGCCTTTAAAGTGCTTTCAGGACATATAATTATTTGCGAAATTGAGGAAGAAATGATGGAGAAAAATGGAAAATACTTTTGGAGACCTGAGAAATAATGAGAACTGAATTGATGGGAAAGTCTGAAAATTGAATAGGAAAGTGAGGGGAACCCTTGTAGCATTGTTATTTTCTGCTGTTCTGATTTCTCCTGATTGTTCTTGGTCTCACTCCCAGCTGCTCCTGGACCCTCCCAGGAGCTTTCAGGAGCTTCCAGGAGTATTGAGGAGCAGCTGGGAATGAGACCAAGAAGAATCGGGACAAATCAGAACAGCAGAAAATAACAATGCTACAAGGGTTCCCCTCACTTTCCTATTCAATTTTCAGACTTTCCCATCAATTCAGTTCTCATTATTTCTTGGGTCTCTGAAATTATTTTCCATTAGCTGCTCCTGGACCCTCCCAGGAGCTTCCAGGAGTATCCAGGAGTATCCAGGAGCAGCTGGGAGTGAGACCAAGAACAATCAGGAAAAATTAGAACAGCAGAAAATAACAATGCTACAAGGGTTCCCCTCACTTTCCTATTCAATTTTCAGACTTTCCCATCAATTTAGTTCTCATTATTTCTTGGGTCTCCGAAAGTATTTTCCATTTTTCTCCATCATTTCTTCCTCAATTTTGCAAATAATTATATATCCTGAAAGCACTTCAAAGGCACTACAGTTCCTGAATTTTTTTTGATTTTTCCCTAATTATTTTTTCGACTTTTTAGAAGTCCCTATTTTTCAAATTTTCCTCATTTCCCTCTATATTCCCCCCTCATTCTCCCCCTCATTTCCCCCTCATTTCCCCCCTCATTCTCCCCCATTTCCCCCCCCATTTCCCCCCATTTCCCCCTCCTCCATATTCTGCAAGCCCAAAAGTGATGAAGTTGCCAGATTAATCATATATCAGGCCATAAATTTTGATTGTGTATTGGTGAGTCTCAGTGTCCTTGATATATAGTATAGTGTTTGATCTAAATGTTAAGCAGTGTCTTGTTGTGTTAGTCTTGTGGTAGGAGGTATTCATGGGGAATCTTCCCTCTTTTTTCCTTTTCATTTTCAAATGCTCCAGGAGCTCCCAGAAGCTTCTCACCCCTATACACTTTGAAGCATTTAAATTGTATTTACTGGATATGTTTGTGCACAAAGCAATGCTCCATGCCCTCCTGGGAGTGCCCTGGAGTACCTGGCCAACTCCAGAGGAAACGAGCTGTTCCTGGACCGGCCAATCTCCTCCTGATTCTCCCAGTGCTCTCCATACTCCAGAGCACTCAGGAGCATAACAATTTTTTGCTGATGCCACTGGACCATTTTCACCAATTCCCATTACCCCTTTTTCCTGACCTGCTGGATACCAATCCATCCCCATCCTTTCCTGTTTGCCTGCTGGGTTAGATCCCTAGCTTGCTTACAGCACTCCTGGTGGTTGAAGAAAGTGTGGAGCTCTGGTGCAAGCTTGTTGCTATCTACCCAACACCATATACCCCAGGTTTGGCTCAATCACTCCAGAATCTTAAGGTATCATTGGACAATCTGGGCTGTCATTCTGAGGTGCTGCTGGTGATCAAAGAATGTGTAAAGCTCTGCCCCAGGCTCGTTGCCATTCACCCAACATCATACACCCCATATTTGGCTCAATCACTCCAAAATCTTGCTTGCTTGTTCCATTCCCTTGGTCACCCTACCAAAGCTGTGCCTTCCATGGAAGAATCCATTTCTCTTTGGTGTTTGCTACATGAAACTCATCTGACTTCATATGCCTCTTATTTAGCCTTGTCATTGCAAGTTCTATCCAGCTGTCAGGGTCCGGCCCTTGTTCTGTGACAGGCCCAGGGAGATCCTCCTAGTTACTGGGGTGTCTAGTCCCAGTCTGAGATCCTCAAACTCACTGAGGGGGCTAGCCCCAGCCTTCACAGGAAATGAGTTGAGAAGAAGGGTAACCTTCTCAACCTCCTGTGAAGCCACTACAAATGGAAGTTGGGAACTATACAGTTTTTGGCTCTTTGCCGACTTTCCATAATTGGCACCCCCCTGTGGGAAGATTCTGGGCAAGCTGCTCACCCAGAAAGTTCCCACAGTCATGGCTGTGATGGTTTCTGGGCAAGTAACTTGCCCAGAATGTTCCCATGGGTCTCCATGCATGCAGGATTGTGGAACAGTGAAGGGAAAAATAGGAGAAAATGGGGCAAGGGTACCTGAGGGTGTGTGGGGTCAGGGGCTGTGCCCTGACATCACCCCCCTTCTGTTAGAACCGGGCGGATTCGGACAACTCCGGAATGGAATCGGAGACTTAGCGTGGAAGGACCTCGGCCTCAGCGACTCAGGCGGAGCGCTGTGCCATTGCTGGTTGTCCTAGGGGTCCCTAATTTCGGATCTAGCAGAGGGAAAGTCTCTTGGGGGGAATTCATGTCGATTTCGGACTGAGGTTACAAGTTACTATGTACATTGTATATAAGGAGGGGTCCGGAATCAAAAGGAGCGAGGGTAGGACGAAAGGAGACAAAGGGAGATGGAAAGAGGAACAACACCGAGGGTCAAGGGTTTGACTCAATGGTGTTTCTCAAAGGAGGAATGAAGGGCCAAGGCCCAAGGAGGAAGGAAGGAGGTTGGGAGTGGGGAATGGCTAGCTGACTGAATAGAAAGGAAGCAGCAGCCCAAATAGGAATGAGGGAGAATAGCGGAATTGAATAGGACAATGCAATAGTTGCAAGGTCCGAGGTAAGTCCGGAAAGTCTGAACTCGGAAGTTAAACTCCGGAATATTGGCAAACATAATTAAATGGAATGAGCTAACCAATACAATGGGTATAAGCGGAGGTGGGGTCAAAGTCCGAGGTCAGAGCTAAGACCGGAGGTTCCGGAGATGGAGATGCGAATGGGATTCCGGAGCGGAGGTCCGGAGTCAGGAGCTTAGGTTTTGCATACTCGTCTGGAAGGTGTTGAGGTTGGGGTCGGACCCGGAATGTTCCGGAGTCGGACCAAAGGTGGTGTCTGAGCCGGAGGTGGGGTAACCTCTTGGGAGTCGGCAAGGAGAAGGTGATGGAAGGGAAGTAGGACTCCGGAAGTCGGGTTCGGAGTTCCGGGAGCCCGGAGCGGAGGTCAGGATTGTATGGATATGACATTCTCCTTGAAGTGGCTGTGGTTCTTGGTTGGCAGGGTTCTTTTGTCTTTGCTGGTTTGGGGGCTTCCAGGTGAGTCTGGTGGAATTCCTTTATGAGGTCTGGGGAGTTCTCCAGGTTCTCCCTGGGGAGCCATTCATTTTCCGAATTTGGCCAGCCCAAGAATTTGACCAGAGCTGTCCATATCGGTACCTGGAGTCCATGATTTTCTCCACCTCATACTCCTCTTCCCCATTTATGACGTCTGGGCCTGGGGGTGGGTCTGTCTGGCGTTCAGCAATTCCATCAGGGGTATAGGGGCAGATGTTTGTGACTCCCCTCTGCCAGGCTGTGAGCTGTAACTTTACCGCTGCCAGGGATACTACCTTAACAATCTGGAAAGGGCCAATCCACTTGTGGTCAAGTTTCTTGGTTGGTCGGTCTGTTGTGTAGTTCTGGGTGTTGAGCCAGACCTTGTCCCTGACTTGGTATGCTGGTGCTGCTCTCCGGTTCCTGTCATAATACCATGCCATTTCATCCACTGCATGCTCCAGTGCTGCTTTTGCCTCCTCCTGCATTTTCATCATCCAAGAGGCAAAGTCATTAGCCCCTTCAACTTCAGATGTGTGGGTCAGTTCGGTTCCCATGCATGGATGCTGCCCAGAGTCAAGCTTGAAAGGGGTGCAATGGGTGGAGGAATGGATGCAGTTGTTGTAGGCAAACTCATCAAGTGGCAGCCAGTTGGCCCAGTCATCCTGTCTGTGGTTGACGAACACCTGGAGGTAGGTTTCTATCTCCTGGTTGACTTGCTTGGTCTGGCCATCGGTTTGTGGGTGGTAGGCTGTTGAGGGGGCAAGTTTGATTCCTAGGAGGGCTGCCAGCTCCCTGGAGAAATGGGAGACAAACGCACTGCCTCAGTTGCTGAGCACCTCTTCTGGAAGGCTGTGGTGTCTCCAGACATGCTCAAGGAAGAGCCAGGCTATGCCTGCCGAGTCTGCTGTGGTGACCATAGGGATTGCATGGATGCACTTGGAGAGCCGGTCCACCACCACCAGGATTGCATTGTACCCCTTGGAGTCTGGGAGCTTGCCAATTGTGTCTACTGAGATCACTTGCCACCTGCAGGATGGGACTTTGTTTGGGATGAGCTTCCCGACTTTTCGAGATGGGAACATCTTCACCTGGTTACAGGTGTCGCATCCTGAGGCGTACTGGGCTATGTATTGAGGCATCTTGGGCCACCAGTAGTTGCGGGAGACAAGCTCTAGGGTCTTCCAGCACCCTGGGTGTCCCGTTGTTGCTGAGTCATGGTGGAGTCAGACCAGGTCATGGCAGAGTTTCGGGTCCCTTCAGACGTACACCTGTCCTCGGTAGAGGATCAGCTCTCCCTCCTTTCCCCACTTGTCTGAGTGTAGGGTCCCCTTCTCTATCTCTCTCAGTGCCTTCACCACCCCCTTGTCGTGGTCCCTCCCTCTGCATATTCTGTCAATGTCAGGGCACATACCCTGACTTAGCCCAGACCCGGACCCGTGTCCGGACCCGCTCCACTTCCTGTGCACTTCCTGTGCACTTCCTGTGCTGCACGCTCCGCGTGCTGCATGATCCCACCCTGGATCCCACCTCATGTGACTTCTGGGTATCCCCGGAAGTTTTCGCCATGTTGGGCCACTGTGGGAAAGTGAGAAGTTAACCTTCTTCTCACTTTCTTACCCACAGTAGGCAAGTGTAGCCTACTTTCTATTTATCTATACACTTTCTTACCCACAGTAGCTATGCCCTGAGATGGGCTGTGTTTACAGGCCAGACTGTGGACTGTAGAGAGGGGTCATGGGGACCCGGGGTCCGTCCCCTGACAGTCAAGGATATCTGCTTCCTCTCCCTCCACCGTAACCCCTTCTGTAGCTCTTACCTCGAACCAGTCCGGGTGCAGGAGGGTCATGTCCATATTGTCCTCCTTTCCCTTTGGGTGGTCTGGGTGGTGGGACAGTGCATCCAGCTTCCCCATGAGCCTTCCCAGTCTATGGACCAACAAGAAGTGGAAGCAGGAGAGGTAGAGGGACCACCGGGCCTGGCATCGGTTCAACCTCTGGGCTGAGTGGAAGTAGGAGAGGTTCCAATGTCAGTGAATATGTTGAAGGCCTCTGGGGTGCCTTCGAGGAAGTGGCACCACTCCTCCAGGGCCCGGACTATGGCCAACATCTCCTTGTCATAAATCTCGTAGTTTCTCTCTGCATCTGAGAAGCCTTTGGACATGAAGGCCACCGGGTGGAACTCTCCATCCTCTTGGAGCTGAGAGAGTACTGCTCCTGTGGCAAAGTTCGAGGCATCACATTCTAGCCTGAAGCAGCCAGAGTCGGAGGGGAAGGTGAGGACTGGTGCTGATGTGACAGCTTCCTTCAATCCGTTGGACACCCTTTGTTCCTCCTTCCCCCAGGTCCACTGCTTTGACTTCCTGGTGAGTGCATGGAGAGGTTGGGCTTTCTCAGAGAAGTCCTGGATGAACTGGCGCTAGAAGTTTATGAACTCAAGGAAGGATTGGACTTCCTTGACCTTGGTGGGTGCTGGCCAGTTGGTCACTCCTTGCACCTTCACCAGGTCCATGGCAATGTGGTTCTCTGAGATGACTAGCCCTAGATAGTGATCTTCTGCTGTTCAAACTTGCACTTTTCCGGTTTGAGGAATAGCCTCCAGTTCCTCAGGGTGGTAAGGACTTCCTGGACGACCTTCCGGTGCTCTTCCAGGGTAGACGTGAACACTAGGATGTCATCCATGTAGCAGATGACAACCCCTCGGTCTATGAAGTCCTGGAGAATGTCATTCATCATCGTTTGGAAGGTGGTGGGGGAGTTGCACAGTCCAAAGAACATTACCATTGGCTCAAACAATCCCCAGTTAGTGGCAAAGGCAGCTTTCCACTCATCCCCTTCTTTGATGCGGACGTTGTTGAATCCCCATCTCAGATCAAGGGCTGAGAACCACTTGGCTGTGCAGAGTCAGGTGAGGATGTCGGAGACGAGGGGGAGGGGGTAGGAGTTCTTGGTCGTAATTTCATTCAGTTTCTGGTAGTCCTGGACCAACCTCAGGGAGCCATCTTTTTTTTCACAAAGAACACTGGAGCCCCCATGGGGGACTTGGATGGGCAGATCCATCCATTGGCCAGATTTTCCCTAAGGAAGTCATTGAGTTCTCTCTGCTCTGTAGGTGACAATGGGAACATCTTCCCTCATTGGTAGCTTGGCCTCAGGGACAAGGTCAATGGCATGGTCCCAGGGCTTCCAAAGGGGTAGTTCGTCAAAGGCCTCCTTTGAGAACACGTCCTTGAAGTCTTGGTAGTGTTGTGGCACCATCTCAGAGAAGGGTTGTTCCCCTGAGGTGTGTCAGGGGATGGACCCCAGGTCCCCATGACCCCTCTCTATGGCCCACAGCCTAACCTATGAACAGCCCTGTCTGTCATATCCTGGAATCCCGACCCCGCACACTCCCACCACATCACACCTTCCTAACAACTTCACCATCCCCTACACCATGCCTCCCCACTCCCCAAGTCACCTTCCCTCCTGACTGTCTCAGCTCCAGTCTGGTTGCGGCACACTGAACCTTGGCCACTCCCATCCCGGAAGCTCGGTCCTGAGTCGGAACATTCAGAGACTCCGTATTTGCTCCGATATCCTGATGGACCTCCGACATCCCATGACACACCCTTAAACCATTTCTCCACCCATTTCATTTATTTGAGTCACCCAACATCCTTCAGATACATAACTCTGCTTTCGGAGTTACCTGCATCCTTCGGTGATCTCACTCACGTCATCACTTATTAGTCACCTTCCATTCTCAGCATGACTATCTTCTTCTTACCATTCAGTCGGCTAACCCCCCCTTACCCATTTCTCATTCCCATTCATTTTCCGGCCTCTTACTCCACCCTCCATGGTCCGACACCTCGGTTCCCCATTAAAGATATCGTTCAGGACCTTTCGGTACCTCTTGGTATCATTCAGCACCTTTCGGTGTTGTCCCATTGTCATTCGGACTTTGACTAAGTGTCAGGGCACACACCCTGACTAGCCCGGACCCGGACCCGCATCCGGACCCGCTTCCACCTGCCACGCTTCCCGCACGCGCACACGCTCCGCACGCCGCATGCTCCGGACCCGGTTCCTACCCCTTCATGTGACTTCCGGGTATCCCTGGAAGTTTTGCTGATATTGTGGCCACTGTGGGAAGATGAGAAGTTAGCTTCCTTCTCATCTCCTTACCCACAGTAGGCAAGTGTATTCTACATTGCCTTTATCTATTCATCTCCTTACCCACAGTAGGATTGTGCCCTGGATAGGGCTGGCCAGACCAGAGGCTGTGGGCCATAGGGGAGGGTCATGGGGACCTGGGAGTCGTCCCCTGACACTAAGTCCTTTCCATTCCCCTTTATAAATACCCATAGATTAGAACCTGTAGTTCCTCAGTTCTAATGTTGACTAAAATGCTACCCAAAGTCCCTCTGAGTGAATCCCGTTCCCGTTCTACAAGATACCTCAGACATAAGAAATACAAGGACTAACTGAGACATAACGGAGGCACAGTGCTCCCTCTGAGTTGCTGAGGCCGTGTCCTTCTTAGAGCCTCTTGTACCATCCAGCAGAACTGGGCTTCCTGGAGAAGCTTCGGTCCACCACTGGAGCTCTCGGATCCCCCTCTAGTTGAGCCCCACCTGCATTCGGACTCATGCATTTACCCCTACAATCCGGGTTTTTGACACTGTCCAGGGCAATGACTCTACTGTGGTGTCATGACCCGACATATCCGACACTTCCCTCTACGCTGTAGGAGAAATAACGGCCACACTATGGAAACCCATTATGGAAATATGCCAGATAAATCACAAAAACCTCATACGACAAATAGATATGAGAACATAGAAGGACCTGAATTTTAACGAATTTTACGAATTTTTACGAATTATTATGACTATACACGATAAATCGAAAGAAAGAAAAATAACAAAAATACTTCAAGCTTACCATCAACGAGACGGAATTCTCGGGGGAATTTATAGCAAATATTAAACCCAGAATTAGGACAATCGACCAAGATTTGACTATAAAAATAATCAGAGAACCTCCATGGAAACTACTTTCCCACGTCCGCACACGTAGCAAGGATGGAAGTACCACGGAACAAAGATTCCTCAGGAACTAATGCAAAAGTCAAAGTCGTGTTTATAATAGGAAATGTAGATGTCCCCCAAACGGAACCAATGAGAGTAATTACAGGGGAAACTACCCATAAACGACGGAGATATGACTAAAACTCCTGCAAAACGAGGACAATGTCTAAAAAGCAAGCGCGAAGATTAACTAGTAACGACCGAGACAAGCTTGATAGCCCATTAGAAAGGAACGGATCTACTCTTAATCCTCCCAAATTTCCATAATAAAAGGATCATGCGTTAATGAGAAATCCAATAACGGGAATAGCGACATCAAAAGTCCGAGCTCAGGGACAAGACGATGATTGCGAAGGATCCATAATTAAAACATACAACGAAATTTACACGGAAATTATGAAAAATAGGAAACTATAGCTATGCAAATTCTCAGCCCAAACGGTCCAGCCGTTGTGAAGTTATACCCATGACGGGAATATAGGAATCCGCATCATGTGTAATGACACGTGAGGGTGGCGATGCGCAGGGAACCGGCCGTCGGAACCGAGATCCGCACTTCGGCAGATCGCGAAGACCAATTTCCGTCCAAATAAGGAAGAGCCCGGTCAAAACAAAGCACAGAAAGTGCAAAACAACCTTAGAACATGAGGGAAAAATCTGAAATAAATCACAGAAGCCCATATGAAAGAAATAAACACCCGCGCATATCATAAATCCCGAACAACTAAACGAAAACGGCTCCCGCATACGAACAACTATGGGAACGATGCACGTGATTACCGAATGTGCGCACGAAACTTTGCTAACTCAACGAATACAGGGAAATAAGACACAACCTTAGTACCATTGGAAAGGTGGGAATAAATGAAAATTTATGATACCAAGAACGTGAGAAAACATCCAGAAATGAATGAGATACAAGGACATGAAGTTAGAAACCTGAAAACACGCGGGAAGACAGCTTCAAGAGGTCTAGAGCCCTAAATAAAATACATAAAAATATGATATCTTCGAGGACGACCTACTATAACAACGAACAATACATATGAAGGATTAGGATGTGATAATACAAAGGGGAATCAGGGAATATGAACGAAATTCACGAAAACTACTAAACTACGACGGACCATGGCGGGAATTTTAGGGAATGATGTTCTAATGAAGTAGAGAGCTATAACACATTCGTTTGAGTAATTCTTGATTACTAGCAACTTTTTCTTTCAGTTTTAAACCTGAAATATTCACTCATTTATCATTTCAGTCTCATTTTAACTAAATGTCACTAAATAAAATTGGAATAAATCAGCTGAAGGTCTCAGCACAGTCGCACGCATAGTAATGCGAGGTTTGAATTCAGTATGACCGAGTCATAGCGAACTTAAAGGGAAATATGGGGAATTTGATATAGGGAACTGCGGCAAATGCGGCGCAGACAAATTCTAATTAACCATTAAAATAGCTTAGGCGAGGAAGGACAATAAGGATTCCAGGCGCAGTCTGACCGCAGTAGAGCCGCAGTTCAGTGCAGCAAAGCGCAGTGGAACTATAGCGTGAAAATTTCACTTTTTATTCAGTTTGAGAAAAATACACTGTAAATAAATCCTGTAAATAGAAGGTAGAGCGTGAAAAAGGAAGGCGACCCAAGGAGTATAAAAGGGAGACCCTTTCTGCGACTTTTCGCCCCCCTTAGAGAAGTAAGAAAATAGAGTATTATTTTTCTCAAGCATTTCTGGTTGTCACTCCAGTGCGAAAAAGTGATATACAGTTAAGATTGCCACTGTAGTAAAAGGCAGCAATTAAGGAGAGAAATATTAAGCAGATATTTCAACAGGAGAGCTGGTTAACACTCCAGATTTCAAAGTGTAAACACAAAACAGTTATTTTGCTACTGTTAAAACAAGCAATAAAATAAGACAAAAATAAAACAAACTCAAGGGACACTCCAGACATAATCCAAATTCATTAACTGAATAGAATCTTTGAAACTTCACCAAGTAGAAGATTAAATTCAAGTTTAAATCCAAATTAAACAACGCTACACAGAATTACACCTAGACAAATTAATAAATTTCAATAAAGAAACAGCTCCGCAGGGCTCGGTTTATCTGTAAGTCAATTCCCAGGAACTTTAAAACTAACCCATAAAAATAGAATTAGCCAAAACACTCGGATTGGTACTTTATTTACAATAAATAACACTAGTACACTTCCCCATCCTAACTAAAGAACCAGGGAACAGCTTGGTGGTGGTCTCGTTTGAACCTCCCAACTGACTTTCCTTTGTTCTCTCCTTCAACGCGTCCTAGTGTCACTTGGCCCGTCCCTCCCGCTATCATCATCATCCGTCCACCCATCCGTCCACCCGTCACCCTCATCTGCACTTCCTCCCTCGCGTGCGTACCTCCCAACCTAGGTTGCCCGCTTCATTGTTGTCCGCCCCCAGCCGGACGGCTTGCTAGACGGCCGGATGGCCTTTTCTCTTTTGTCTGCTTGTGGACTATTGTTCCTCCTATTGTTCCTTGCTTTCCTTTTGTTGACCAAGTTTGCCGATATTGATTATTTGTTCCTTTCTTCATTCATTAATATTGCGCTTGATCCGCCACTCCTTCCAGGCTGCTCTCATTTAGTTACTTGTGTTTATAACGCGTGTGTTAGAGATGGGCGGAAACGGACGACTCCGGAGTGGAATCGGAGACTTAGCGTGGAGGGACCTTGGCCTCAGCGACTCAAGCGGAGCGCTGTGCCATTGCTGTTTGTCCATTTGGTCCTTAATTTCACAGTAGGTGAGCAGGAAGTCTCTTGGGGGCATTTCAGGTCGATTTCGGACTGAAACCAGACGAGTATGTACAAGCGCCGATATATATAAGGAAGGGGCAAAAGCACAAGGAGAAACAAAGGGTGACCGAATCGGAACGAAGACGTCCGAACGGGAACAAAGGGTTAGAGGGAGCGGAGCGGTACCGAAGGTCATAGGGCAAGACCTGTGATACATCCGAAAGGAGGTAGAGTGGGCGAGGCCCAGAGGGGCAGGAGGATGAGGGGAAGTGGGGGTGATGACTAACTGGCTAGAATAGAAGGAAGCAGTAGTCCAAATAGGGATGAGGGGGAATTGCGAGAAATACATTACAAATGGCGAGAGTGCCGGAGGCGGTCCGCGAAGCTCGGGGGTTGCGGAGCTTACGGAGGTTACGGAGGCGGGGTTGGAAGTCCGAGGAATATTGGCAATGGTGTTTACGTAGTATGAGGTCACCAATGCAATGGACTAAGACCGAGGTGGAGTCAAAGTCCGAGGTATGGACTATGACGGAGGCTCGGAGTAAGGTACGAACGGTGTCCGAGTGTGAAGTATGGAACAGCGGTGGATGGTCGTAACTTGGCGGAAGGGTGGCGGAGGAGTGACGGAGGAAGGAGAGAGGGGACAGGTAAGGAAGAGTAGTCAGGTCCGAAGGTGGATATCGGAATGGACGGAGAAAGCGTAGGGGATGACGGGAGGGTGGAGGTGTGGTGAGGGGGGAGCGGAGTTGTAGGAAGGGTGGCGAGTAGGGCGATGTTCGGTCCGAGATGAGTATCGGAACGGACGGAGAAGGGGTCGGAGAGGTAAGAGGAGGGGGGTGTTGCCAAGACCGAAGGTGAGTATCGGAAAGGCAGCGGTAGGTTATGACTCCGGAGGTGAAGAGGGTGGAGGTCCGGAAGTCGGGTCGGGGTCGGGTATGCACGGATATGACAGTGTGTAGGTTACACCGGATGTACCTCAGTTCGTATATCGACTTGGATTCCCCCTCTGAACTCTTATCCTCATCGTAAGGCTTCTGTCTGAAATTGGGACACCAACGTAAGAACGAAGCGCAGCGCTCCACCCGAGTCGCTGAAGCTAAAGTCCCCCCCCTCCGACCTTACGAGCCCGGACGACCTCGCGCGCCTCGCGGGTCATCCAGATACGCTTCTGGCATGTTTCCTGACATGTGGGTAAGAAAGTGTATAAGATAAAAGGCAAGTAAGATACACTTGCCTACTGTGGTAAGAAAAGTGAGAAGAAGGTTAACTTCTCACTTTCCCACAGTGGCCCCAATATGGCGAAAACTTCCAGGGATACCCGGAAGTCACATGAAGGTAGGATCTGGGGACCGGAGCATGTGGCGCACGGATCATGCGGCACGGGAAGTGGAGCGGGTCCAAACACGGGTCCGGGTCCGGGCTTAAGTCAGGGTATGTGCCCTGACAAGGTGGCATCCTGAGCCTCCTGGGCTAGCCACTGCAATGGGGTGGTAGTTGCTCTCAGGTCATGCCCCCATCCAGGGGGGATTACCACAGCATACACCCCATCCCTGGGTTCCAGTGTGAGGTCTGGGTCCTTTGGGGTCGCCGGCTGTGGCTGAGGTGTTACGGATATGGAGTCTCCATGACCATATCTGTCGCATAGTCAAAGACTTCCCCTCTCTATCGCTCCTCTCTCTCTCCCTTTTGCCCTCTATCCTGATACCCACCCTCCTTACTTGTTCTACCCCTTTCCCCCCCCCCTCGTGCAAAGCTTTCCCATTGGGGTTTTGGTGCTGGCCGAGGTTACTTGTGTTTCATGGGATTTCCTCCAACCCTTCCATTTGTAGATAGTCATGTGTCTTGTACAGAAACCGCTGAAGGCGGTTCCCACTAACTACTACCACTCTCTACAACTGTCTTGTGTGCCGTCCCTTGTAACAACCCT